>NW_006999112.1:480596-485796 GCF_000164805.1 Carlito syrichta | reverse complement strand
TATGGGTCTCGAACCCGCGGGCTCAGGCAATCCACTCACCTCAGCCTCCCAAAGGCGCGGGATTACAGGCTGAGCCACCGAGCGCGGCTAAAAGCAACTTTCTTGAGCCTGCATGCTCTAGAACTTTGTGGGTACTGCGGCATTACAGTAACTTTTTTTCTAATTTGTTCATAGTTTTTGTAAACTAAATGTAACATTCATACATACTGCCTTACTTCCCGTTTGATACCGTTGTTGCACTGAGGGTGGGGAGAAGACAAATTTACCTAGGGAAAAGGGTAGGTGTGTCAACATTAAACAGCTTCCATGTATAACATTTTTAATAACAAGATATACACAAAAAGCTGGGCTTGGTGGCTCAACCTGTAATCCCGCGCCTTTGGGAGGCTGAGGTGAGTGAATTGCCTGAGCCCGCGGGTTCGAGACCTGCCTGGGCAGCGAGACCTCATCTCTACAATAAATCAAAAATCAGCCGGGCGTGGTAGCGCATGCCTGTAATTCTGGCTACTTGGAAGCCTGAGGTGGAAGGATCGCCAGAGCCCAGCAGGTCGAGGCTGCGGTGGCCGGGAGCGGCCACTGCACTCCAGTCTGGGCGACTGAGTGAGACTCCAACTCAAAAAAAAAAAAAAAAAAAAGATATAAACAAAACTGCTTATGTTGATTACTTAAATTGGAAGATTGGAATTCAAAAAAATATATATATATATATATATATGATGCTATTATGACTTCTTCAAATAACTTAAAAGTAAATTTTAGGCATGAATTATTTTGGGTACATTAATAATTGGATTATAATCAAGACATCTTAGATATCATACATAACTTACCAATCTGAATATAATCAGTGAGTGTAACATAATATACGTAATACCTAGTCTTATAGAGTGAACGGGTTTAATATACTTTTATTAATCAGAGGATCATCCTCTGATTAATAGCTTATGACTAGCCATAAGAGCCAACCTAGATGACTTTGAACAAAGAAATGAAGATTGAAAGACTATTGTGTACCTCACACTTTTCTGTACAACTTGCTTGTAAAAGAAATTCTGTACAACTTGGTTCAGAAACAAGGACAGTTCCTTGTGGCTAAGTAGTGAGAAGTTTCTGAAAGGCTCTGCAAGCTTTATTTAAATGAATGACCTTCAACCCGTTTAAGTCTTTTTTACCCTAGGACTCAAAATTCAAATTTCAGAGAGATATCCTTTACCATGGTTAGAATAGGACCCAGAGCCTTGCTTAATTAACCATCTTAGCAGAAGTGTACACAAAGAGAAACGGGTAAGTCCCTCAGAGAACTTGGAATATTTTCATGAAGAAAATATTCAATGGATACTGGAAAGCCAAAAAAAGCAACAGCTGACCTCTACATGTTCATTGTAAGTCTCAGGACTTAAAATTTGACATTATAAAACTTAGATGTTATAAGGGTAGAAGAGATGTTAGATTGGGGCCCACTTCAATCTAAACTTAAGTGCCAGAATCTGATTTAGATTATAAGATTTCAGGAAACATTATAGGCTATATCTACATAATTCTCCTCAAGTGATCTTTTGCAAAGACAAATACATTTAGGGCCTTAATCAAATTATTTGCCATGCTCCTGCGGCTAATCAAAGTATTTACTAGTTTCAGTGGCTAAACACAGGGCTCACTACTGGGGTAGAGAAATAAATAAGACATGCTCTGACTTCAAACAGTTCATAGTCTGGCATGGTGAAAATAAGAAATGTTTGCAGCTTGCTATAATGCTAAAGTATAGGTGCGTTCCTTGCAGATTGAATTATGAAGCATCACTGGAGAAAAGGAGAGAGTTGCCGGGCTTGGTAGCTCAGGCCCGTAATCCCAGCACTTTGGGAGGCTGAGGCAAGAGGATTGCTTGAGTCTAGGGGTTTGAGACCAGCCTGGGCTACTTAGTGAGACCTCGTCTCTACAATAAATGAAAAAATAAGCAGGGTGTGGTAGCACACACCTGTAGTTCCAGTTACTTGGAAGGCTGAGGTGGAAGGATCAGCTGAGCCCAGAAGGTTGAGACTGAGGTGACTGTGAACATGCCACTGCACTCCAGCCTGGGTGACAGAGTGAGACTCCAACTCCAATTTCAAAGGGAAAAAAAAAAAATTCTTCTTGGAGGTGTTGAAGGATGCTCGATGGAGAAGATGACTTTTTAGATGGATCGTGAAAAACGAGTGGCTATTTATGTTTTTCTGAGTTAAGGGATAGGGTGTGGGCATTCTAGACAGAGGGAAATACTGAAATAAATGTGTGACTATGGGAAAAGTCAAGGAGGGTGCAGGGACACTGGAGCAGGAACATGGGTGTATGAGTGAAGGGAATGGACAGAAAATGAGTCTAGAAAGTGAAGGGGATGACATTCTAAGAATATGGGACTTTATGTTAGAAATAAAACCACTGATGTTTTCTAGGGCGAGTGTTGTGCTCCATGACTGTGGAGAAGGGATATATAGACTGCAAGGAGAGGCCAGTCTGAGGTTATCGCAATAATCCCAGTGACACATGATGGAGGGTGGCAGTGAGATAGGGGCATTTTTTAGGCTCAATCAGTAATAAATGGGACTGACTAGATATGGGGAGGAAAAAAGTCAAAACAAGGTCATGATGATATGGTTAAATAAAACAGGAAAAAAAGAGTTTTGGGGAGAAGAAACTGAGGTTGGTAAGATACACATTGGTTTAAAATGAGTAGGCTCTTCAGATGTTTTCCCTTGTTTTCATCTCTCAAGTTATGGGCTGTTTCTGCATATATTTCCATGTTAATAATAATAAGCATAAAAGAACATACCCAGCAAGCGATAAACACATGTAGCCTTCATTTTCCACAATACCCTGCTCTGATGGATGTCCCAGGGTGGGAGAAGGGGGTGTGTACTTTAGAGAAAAGACCAGGGTCTGGGTGGCCCATGATAGGAATCTAATAAATGGACAGACCTAACATGATCTAAGATAGGGCGTCCATTTGCTAGACCTGGCAAGCTGACTTACAGACTGCCATAGGTTATTAGGGTAGACAGTGACAGATCATTTTGGAGGGCCCACAGAGAGCCAGATCCATCTGCCTAGAAAAACAAATAAATCCCAGTTCAGAACTGAGGTTAAAAAAGATTTACAAGGCGCACTGACGCATGCGTCCCTCTCTGGGTGGGTCGTGGGGGCCAGCCACAGGGGCTGCCCTCGTCGGTTCATACATCCTGCCATCTGGGGAGACAGCAAGTTCCTGGGTTCATATTGCAGGACATTTTCCCATTTCCCTTTCTATGGTCTAGTTTGGGCAGAAAAATGGACGACAGGCTGGGGGAGGATAAAAAATAAACAAGAGAGGGAAAAGAGTCTCTCTCTGAGCAATCTTATAAAACAAAGCATAAATCTTTAACTGCCTGACCTTTCCGCTCACATGATTCTTGGTGCAGGAGGGATAAATCAGAGCTCATCTGGAGACTCCGGGGAGGGCAACTTTCTGCCTTCCAACAGGAAGCAGCCTGTTTGCGGAAAGCACATAGATGTGTCATTGTTTTTAATAGAAGCTCAATTGATTTTCTAGAAATTGAAATGTTCCCTTGGTTGGGAAATGAAATTTCTACTTGGCCATTCCACCTCTGGCTGCCCCTTGGTGGAAAGTCTATTGCCCATCACTAGAATTAACAGAGAAAGGCCAAGCGCAAGGTCTTAAGGGCAGACTTCCTTACAACAGGGAGCCCATCTCCTAGATGCAAATAAAACTGGCAAAGGTCGAGGGTTGCACAGATGCAACTCCCTACAACACAGGGAAGAGCGTTGCTTTAACCCTTCTTCCACCGATCTCCCATTTCCCAGTCTTGTGTTCTCTTGCCCTCATAACCCATAAATGCTATGTTTGAGCCCAGTATCCGCCCCTGGATTCAGCAGCACAGCAGATATTTTCCACCCGAGGGCCTTGGCGCTCTTCTCTGCTGCCAACCCCTTTATCACAGCAGCCAAAATAATTAACATTAAAACAAAATATTTGTTGGCTGGGTGTGATGGCTCACGCCTGTAATCCCAGCACTTTGGGAGGCCACGGTGTGAGAATTGCTTGAGGCTAGGAGTTGGAGACCAGCTTGGGCAACATAGCAAGACCTTGTCTCTACAAAAAAGAAAAAAAAATCGGCCAGGTGTGGTGGCACATGCCTGTAGTTTTAGCTACTTAGGAGGCTAAGGTGGGAGAATTGCTTGAGCTCCGGAGTTTGAGGCTGCAGTGAGCCATGACCATGCCACTGAACTCCAACCTGGGTGACAGAATGTGACTGGTCTCTGTCTCAAAAAATAAAAAATTAAAAAATTAAAAAATATATATATTTGATATATATGATGTATATATGTGATATATTTATAACTAAGAAAAACCATGCTTATTTTCCTAGATATATATATATATTTGCTTCTTTCATACCTGGAAAAATGAGCTTGGTTTTCTTAGCTGACAATCAATGTGATCAAATAGCTGAAGTTTCTTCACTTGAGGGAAACTTTTTTATTTATTTTTTCCTTTTTTATAGAGGGGGTGGTAGCTGGAAATAGATACTGAATAAATTAGTAGTTTTAAGAAAGGATTAGGTACCAAACTTCATTGGTAAAGCCCACTACTTTAGTTCATAGAACCAAAGATGTGTTTTTTTAATTCTTTTGGGGGGAGTAGAGGTGTCACTAAAGCAGCTCAGATGTGAGAGAAGTTGATCTGACAAAGACAGCACAACCTGTTAAGAAAACAGATACAAAGAAATAATTACTTGATTCCTTTACAAGAAAACATATCCTGAATTCTTGCAGATTCCTTTTGCCTGAGATTTCTTTTTGTCCCTAACAAGTACAACAGCCACGTGATGAAGTGTCACTGCTTCCTGAGGTCCCAGATGTCACAGGGAATCAAGCAGAATACCCCCCAGAGGAAAGAGTAAAACCTCCTGAGAAAAAGAGAAAATATTTCTTGGTTTAGGATGGGGTTGTCTAAGGGTATCTGGTACTTAAAGAACAATGGTCTAAACAATGGACTAAAACTTACTATCCTTTTCTTTAAATGCCATTCTGTTAGCAGGTTATTTCCACATTCACTTTTTCCATGAACATGCAAGCTGTTCAAATACAGAAAAAGAAATAAGGATAATTTAGGACCTGGAGTAACAGTTTGGATATTTTTAGAACCACATCTTCAATTTGCCTTTCT
>NW_006999112.1:358096-475596 GCF_000164805.1 Carlito syrichta | reverse complement strand
TTTTACTAGCAGTTCATTTTAATTTACCCTCTAATCACTAGCCAAGTTCAGAGCCAGTTTCTCAGAGATAGCTATTAATAATTGTTTTGCAGCCTCTCCCCAGCTTGCTGCGTAAGCAAATTAACCTAATCAGCCCTTCATGACACAGACCCCATTAACATGGCAGCAATCACGTGACTTGCCTACCCATCCATGTTATGTCCATCACTTGACATCAGTACCTGTGCTTACCTTTCCCTACGTGATGATGTGAAGCAGATCACCACCCAATCACCTTAACAAGTTTCCCCCATCAAAGGTAAGGTTTAAAAGGATTCAACTTCAAGCAGCCATTCCCCACTATTTTGTTAGGCACCGGCCAGGCCATGATTTGAGCTATGACTGCCATGTTTTCTTAGCTTTGATCCCCCTCCCCTACCTTGGGAAGGTGAATCTCTCTCTCTCTCTCATTTGCTTTCTAAAGACACTATATTTACCAATCTAACTTCTGCGCAATTCTTTGCACCCTTCACATGGCACCAGACTGCAGACCAGACACCCTTCACCAGGTCTGACCTGACATTTTGGAGTCCCCACCAGCATATTTCTAACCTAACAGGGTGAGAGACTGAGACATTAGAATATGCTACATTGCTGACTTTAAAGATGAAACAGGGAGCTACGAACCAAAGAATACAGATTGCTTCTAGAAACTAAAAAAGGCAAGGAAATGATTCTCCTCTTAGAGACTCCAGTTGCTGACACATTGACTTTAGTCCAGTGAGATTGATTTTGGACTTCTGAGCTCCAGAATTTGCAGAGAATAAACTTGCATTGTTTTATGCCATTAAATGTGTGGTAATTTGTTACAAAAGCATAGGAAATTAATAGTGATGCCTACATTGAATCTTTATGTATACTTTTTTATTTCTTAGCAACTATGATTAATCATGTTCCTTAAATCAGAAGAATGCACAGGGAAACAAAAATAAGACTGAGACAGAAAAGAGGGAGAAGCGATGGTAAGTTTAGAATTATAGAAGATTGTTGCGGTTAGAAGGAGTTTAGAGATTATTTAGAGTAGTTGTTTTATACAGGTGGTGATAAGTTATGACCAGATATATCCAATGACTTGTGCAACTTCATGGAGATGGTTCATGTTATACTTGAGGATGAAACTTAGGCCTGAATTTTGAAGTCACCAGACACTAGTTGTAATAGCACCAACCAGCAGAGTGCCTATCTGGTTCATGTACTATTGTAAATCCTTTGTTCAATTATCTATTTTAATTCTCTTGACCCTATGAAATGAGTAATTACTAGCCCACTTTAGAGACCAGAGAGGTGAGATTTAAAGAGCATATATTCATCCAAGAATGTATAGCTTAAAAAGAGGCATGCTCTGTTCAAAGCATCCTTTTTTTTTTCTTTTTTTTTTTGAGTTGGAGTCTCACTCTTTCACCCAGACTGGAGTGCAGTGGCCGCTCCCGGCCACCGCAGCCTCGACCTGCTGGGCTCCGGTGAGCCTTCCGCCTCAGCCTTCCAAGTAGCTGGAATTACAGGCGTGCGCTACCACTCCTGGCTGATTTTTTGATTTATTGTAGAGATGAGGTCTCGCTGCCCAGGCGGGTGTCGAACCCACGTGCTCAGGCAATCCACTCACCTCAGCCTCCCAAAGTTATGGGATTACGGTACATTGTTATTTTAGGGGGACAAATGACACTTCCACTTACTAATACATGTCATGCTCATTTTTCAAAAATTTTATTTTAAAGATATGCGGTACAATTCAGAATTAGGTAACAAGTGGTGATCATACAGGTAAAGTTTGGACCTCCCTTTTGTCTTCACTTTGCCTGGTTTGAGATCAGGGACCCTTATTGATGTTATGTCCTCCTCACCCCCATCCTGGCAGTGTCCTGGTACTGCCAATCCTTTTCTTATAGTATTATGGTAAATGTTCAGGGTCCACTTATGAGAGAGAACGAATGCTACTCTGTTCTTTGTTTCTGTGATAGATCACTGAGTATGATAGACTCTAAATTCATTCAAGTTGACGCAAAGTTCATATGTTTCTTCTTCTTTATGGCTATGCAATATTCCATTGTGTATATGCACCACGTTTTTTTAAATCCAGTCTGGTTTCGATGGGCAGCATGGTTGGTTCCATGTTTTTGGTATTGTGAATAGTCATGCTCATTTTTTATACTGGGAATTCATACTAAGTCTTAGTAAAAAAAAGAATATAATTTTCCTTAAGGAGACTCTAAATCATGCTGAATTCATTGTATAACTTCAATGTTCTGAAACATAATTTTTGGATTCCTAAAGCTTGCATTGCATCAGCTATCACATATTTGTTCCTCACGTCAGTTCTGAAAGTAAATAGAAGAGCAGATCACAGTAACTTTTATAGTTATATCCTCTAGGTGGGAAGGTGGAGGTAATGGGCTTATATAACTGTGAGTTGTACTTTATTATGCATGAGGTATAGCCAGAAAATACTTACTGGTAAACATCCAATTTACTGTGTTCAATGTTTAATAAAGATAGGAGATAAATAATCTATATGAGTAGTGGTCTTTCATCAATATTCACATTAAGAAACAGATATGAGTATAAGTCTATGGGTACAGATCTCTTGACTACCAGGTTTGCAATTAAATTACCTGAGGAGCCCCAAGTACCTTTGATTATTCATTGGATTGTGGGATAGGCTTACCACATAACTACTCATTAATCTCTTTGGTGCCCCAGGATATCTGGTATGATTTCTGAACAGCAATTAGTTTCCTAGCTCAAGGGTTCAACCAAAAAAAGGATTCATGGGTTGGAAAGATTTCCCCAGAAATAGAACACAGTACACTGTTTTGAATTTGGATGTAAATTCCTGATGTTTTATTCTTGACCTCCCGTATGCCCTTTTCCTTCAGACATTTTTTTTTTCCTGCATTTTTTTTTTTTTCACACCATACCCGTGTTTCTTGCACTAAAGGGAGCTGTGTGTTTGGAACCAAAGATCAGAGCACGCATCTTAACAAATGTTTTGGCACATGTTGAGACAATAGCACAGACATTAACATAGGAACTGACCTGAAATTGACCTCCTTCTCAACCTCAGCAGGACCAGAGAGAAACTCTGGATGTCCTCCTTCTGTCTTTGCAACGACGGCCACCAGCCTCCATCTTCCTGAGCTTCTTGTTTCTTGGCATCACATTTGTCCCCTAGACTTGTAAGTCCTCAAACGTTACAGTCACCTGGGGAGCCGTTAAAAAACACCGTTCCCTGAGTCCCATCCCAGACCTGTTTAATAAGAACCCTGAGTGGAGGAAGGCCCAAACTAGATGTTTTCAAAGCCTCCTTAATTAATTCTACTGTGCACCTAGGTCTACTGTGCATTTGGTGTCCTACACCAAGTCAGATGCCTGTAAATAAGCCTAGATTCCTTCTCCATCCTGATCCTAGTCCTCAGTATCCAATTTATTCAACTGGTTAACTAAAACAGACAAATCTGTCTTCTAAATTGGTCTCTATTTTCATGTTTACTACCATTGCCTTGACTTTTTTTTTTCTTTTTTCTGATGAAGGGGATCAGAATATACCACCCTGAAATACACCACTGTGGTATAAAGATTATTTTAGGCTGAAGACATTTGAGATTCAGTGGATACAGAAAAAAAGCCTTCTTGGAACTTCTCTTTTCTGACTTAAAAGCAGCAACTTCTGTGGAAATAAAGCTGCCACAAATTACTCTGGAGGGTGGATCTACTCCCAGAAGAGATAATATGAATAAAATCTGCCCCAAATCCCATCTCCAGGGAAGTTTTATGGCCTTGAAGGAGACTAAATAATCACTTACCTGTATAAAAAAAATTATCGCATATTTTCTTATTTATGTTTAGTCTCCTAAAAGCCCATTTCTCTTTCTAAAAAGTAATATGTTTTTCTGTAAGTACCTTTTTCTCCCTCCCTTCACCTACTAAGAAGACATATAAGCCACAAATTCTCAACACTCCTTGGAGTTACTCATCACTGGACTCTCGTATTATAAATGTTACATATATAAATACATGCAGGTGGTTTTATTTTTCCTGTTAGTCTGTCTTTTATCAGTTTAATTTGCAGAGCTCCAGGCGCTGAACCTAAGGAGAGAGGAGAAGGTGCTTCCTTCCCTACATTGGGACCTCCTAGTAGTTTTCTTTTCTTCTGATCTCTTTTCCCATTACAGTACTTTGTTCCACTGCTATAGGGTACTCTTTATGCAGCATGACTATAATCATGCTACCAACCTTCTTTCTTAAAATTCTTCAACGATTCATCAGGACTTTAGGACAAAGTCATGAAAACCCTTTATTTTTGGACTGCCACTTATCTTTCTAGCTTTGTGTTCTATTACCTTTCTCCCGATCTCTGTACATTCTATAAACCAAAGGACTGGCTTTCTTATGCCTTCAGGTCTTTGCCCCTCTAATCTTCTATCTCCATGTTCAGCTCTTAAGCTGGAAACTGCAGTCCTTCCTCAGGTTGAGATAAGACCTTCCCCTTCGCGTCTTCCTCTCATACCCTGTGTCTAACTTCGTGATGCTACTCCATACTGTGTTGACACTGTCTCATACTGAGTAGGGATTGCGTATCTTGTTCATCTCGATATCTGTAGTGTTTAATACTGTGCAAGGTACATTGTTAACGTTTGATAAATCAGTGCCAAACACATGGAGGAGTAAATGTATGAATGAACACATTACATTTTAGCCTGTTAGCCAATGCATCATTTTCATTGAAACCTCTTCTCTATCATTGCATGATTAATAGAAAATATGTTGGCCATTGCCACTGCCATTGCTAGGCCATTGCGGTCATTGCCTTACCGGACTCTGGTGTGGCCGTGTGCTCTTTGAGCTATGCTTCCTGGCTTTGGCTCCCTCCCCTACTGTGGGGAGGTGAATCTCCTCTTTCTCTCTCTCTAATTTACTTTCTAAAATAAACTATATTTTCTAATCTGAAAAAAAGAAGATATGTTGTTGCAGGAATGACAACATCTAAATGGCAAGCATCTTCTTATTTTAGCTTTTGGGAAGATATTAATAATGGTGGTTACCTGAGCCCAAGTTAAATTGCATACATAAGTGATATACCATCTTGAAAGAGTCTCATACAGAAGTGAGGTCTCTGGGTTAAAATTTTCTGTTGTAAAAAAGTAGCTTTTGATAGAAGAGAGAAATTTAGAGCCAAGGTTGGCGTGTATGAATCTTGGAGTGACGATGGCTTCATTCCCAGACCTTGATCCTGTTCTGGGTGAAAATCGCTTGGGGAAGAAGCTGGCTTTTCTGTAGCCTTGAAGTTTGATGGCACATAACACCATAGGTGGGCAGATGGACAATCTTTATATTTCCTTTGAGTGTAAAGGTTGCTTTGAATTACTTGACATAAATCCTCAGTAAGTAATACAAGCATTTTGCCTAGGTTCTTTGCTCTAGGGAGAAATTTGTGCAAATGGTTTGTCTTTTTTTGCCACCTTCTACCACTGGAAACTGACAGTAAATGCCACACATTCATTTGCCCTCACTAACACGACAGAACTTCCTCCTGGACATGATGGGATGATACAAATTGCATTTCTGGAAAACATAGACTGCTTGAATGATAGGGTCAGTATTGCCTGGTTTAGCATTTGCCAACAAGAATCGTGACTCAAATTTCCCTTTTGTTAGTACAGAGATTTACTTACTCTTTAAAATAGGTGGCCCTAGAGTTGTCTGGTGACTTAGGTGTCAATATTTGATAGAAAGTGTTGCTCAGTGTAGGAATTATTTTTTTTACAAAATTTGGAGTCATTCTTTATAGATATTTTTTAAAGAAAGTGTTTTTCAGTCTTATGTACAACCCTGTTAGGGAAAGAGTTAACTTCTATAACCTCATATGATCACACACATATATGGGGACCCAAAAAAATATGGAATTAATTTATGCAAAATTTTGTATTTATTCTTACGTGTTTAAACTTCAGTCACCTTCAATGTACTCTCCATCTGATGCAATATACCTATTGAGATGCTTTTTCATTGCTCAAACCCGTTTTTGGAACTCATCAATGTTGATGTCTTTTAGCGTTTCTGCGGGTTTTTGTTTCACTTCTTCCACATGGCAAAATGAGTCCCTCTGAGGACTTTTTTCTTTTAGGAAAACAAACAAACAAAAAGTCACTGGAGCAAAGTCAAGTGAATAAGGAGGGTGGGGCATAGGAATTATGCGGTTTTTGGCCAAAAACTGCTGAACAAGGAAGGCCAGCTCCTTGGCTCAAGCCTGTAATCCCAGCACTAGGGGAGGTTGAGGCAAGAGGATTGCTTGAGCTCAGGGGTTTTGTAGTGGGGATCTTTACAGAGAGAGATGTAACACCGAGGCTACTTTGCCAGGAAACAGCATTTATTAGCGCCGACTGGCTCAGCGGATTGGTATCCAAAGGGTGAGCTTGGAAAGCAGGGAGGCGTTGCCCTATAAACATTTTACTCTCTTTGTCTCCCATACGAGGCAACAGTTTGGCATCATTCATTTGATTGGATATTTTGTAGCTGGAGGTGGCAGTTAGCATTACTTGTTAAACACCGATTGGTTTTACATGATTATTTTATTTGCGTGTCCTATTTGCTGATTGGCTTAGAAGACCACTCTCCTGATTGGATTTGGCCAAAAGTTGGAACATGTAGCCCATCAAAGTGAAAAGCCCGTGAAAAGAGTAGCACAAAGAAGCAGGAAGTAATTTATTTTTCCTTTTCTTATTCCTGCATTTTTAGAAGGGCTCCTGCCTCAGTCTGAGACCAGTCTGGGCGACTTGGTGAGACCTCGTCTCTACAATAAATCAAAAAATTAGCTTCAGAGAATACAGCTATGCGCTCACAAGCAATCAAAAAAATAAGCTGAAATATTAAACCCATCACCTAAAAGCGTGTATGACGAGACAGCAAAGCCCCTGCCCAAGATGTGAAGGAAATGATTTCTGAATTGGGCTAAAGACGTTTTTTTATTATTTTTCATCCAATTCTATGCTTTTATTATTTTTATAGACCACATCCTAGAAAGTGAAAAGGGCAGGTCCAGCATTTGGAAGCCACACAGATATATATATGTATGAGGGGGAACTAAAAAACCTGGAATTATATTTTGGAGGGTAAGCCCCTTGGAGTACAGCCTTCCCACAATAGGTGAGTGTTCTAGGAACTTAGCTGGTCATGATAGTGCACGCCTGTAGTTCCAGCTACTTGGAAGGCTGAGGAGGAAGGATCGCTGGAGCCCAGCAAGGCCACTGCACTTCACGGAGTGAGACTCTGACTCAAAAAACAACAAACAAAAAAACTGCTGAACACTCATTGTGGTATGGGCAGAAGCACTGGTAAATCACCCATTAGGAAATGGAAAAGTATATTGAAAGAATCTCTAAAAAAATTCTCTGAAGCTGAACTCGGCCTCCCTCTCACAATAACACTAGCTGGTACATTGATGCTGGTAAATTCCTAGAGCACTCACCTGGTGTGGGAAGGCTGTACTCCAAGGGGCCTGCCCTCCAAAATATAATTCCAGGCTTTTCACTTCCCCCTCATATGTATATATCTGTGTGGCTCCCAAATGCTGGACCTGCCCTTTTCACTTTCCAGGATGTGGTCTATAAAAATAATAAAAGCATAGAATTGAATGAAAAATAATAAATGACGTCTTTAGCTCAATTCAGGAATCATTTCCTTCACATCTTGGGCAGGGGCTTTGCTGTTTCATCATGCACCCTTTCAGGTGATGGGTTTACTATTTCAGCTTATTTTTTGATTGCTTGTGAGCGCATGGCTGTATTGGAACCTAGGTGGAATTGTTTAGTCACCACAGGAATTCCACAGAGCAAGGAAATAAGTCTTGCAGGGGCAAGTCTTTGCTTTCTTCTCTCCCTGGGACCAAGGAGGAAGTTTGGCCTGGACCCTCAAGTGCGGAGACAATGAGAAAATATACTGTGGTAGTAGGTGAGGTGCCCCTGGCCATGTGAAGGCAGGTTGAAAATGAGACATTTTCATCGACTTTATGATGAATGAGGCTGGCTGGGGTATTGTAATTTATTTATACAATATTTTTCTTCCATTGTTTTGGACCATCATGAATGCCTTGTTAAAAGTTATATAGCATGCTTAGCTATGCTGCAGAAATAGAGAAGAGTTTATTTCCCTACGTAAGGAAAGAGGCCATGCCTCTTCTGGGAGGGAAGTGGTGAGGACATTTTTCTCTCTCTTGGTGGTAGTGTCCTCAAAGGTTTCTTTCAGCCCCAGAATTTTGGAGTCCCATACGTGGCCCCTCAGGTATTTGAAAACTTTGCTCATTCTCTGCCCTCTCTCTTAGTCACTCTGATGCAGGCAAATCCAACTCTGTTGCTTCACTAGTGTTTTCCAGGCTGTGATTTTGAGTTCGTAGCAGTCCAGGTAATTGGCATCTGGACATTCTGTAGATTGTACATCTCCCACATAAAAAGTAGCCAGAATGGAACTCATTTATCCTTGAAATAAACAGAAGCAGAAAAATCCAATAAATAGGACACTGACAATGAAACTATGGTGTTAAACCTTACTATGTCAGGAATACTTCAGTGTCCCTGGTTACCTCCTTGATTTCTGCTCAAGTTCAAACTTTGGTGTTTTAGTTGCTGCTACACATAAGCTGGGCAGTTGTGCTAATGGGATAGTTTCTCGTGGGTGAGAGGGGCACAAAGATTGAAGCTTGGGTACTATATTCTGAGGCAAAAGCTATAATTTTTCCTACTCAATAGCATCAGTGAGGTATTGGCAACTTCTAAGCTTTTCTTTCCCCTGAGAATTCTTTGTTTCAGAACTTTTTCCTTTAATTTATATAATTTCATTGCTTTGTATGTTAAAAAAACAAACCTAAACAACTTCCCAATTATACAAAAGCCTTTCCCAGGCCCATTGAGAGCACAGTTGAAATAATCTATCTTTGTTAAATCACAAAACCATTGTGTTTTCCTCAGAAAAGCTGCTAGAGTTTTATTTTGGCATCTGGGCATCTAGTGGCTGATCTGAAAAATGCATCTAGAGGATTTCAAAGGAAAATGAATGAATGTTTCAACCTGGAGAAAATTTCTCAAATGTATTGAGAAAGAAGGACCAATAAAGGTCAGTTCTTCTTGTTAAATTAAAAAAAAAAAAAAGGGGGAATTGGGACATGCAATCAATGTGACCAGCCTTACAGCCGCATTTATGACATGAACCTGAGCAAGCTTAGAGCTTGCACTGACCAGATGAGGTGATGCACTAGCTTGTCTGTACTCTGTGAAGCAGAGCAAACACTCCAAAACGCATGCAGACCCATCACCTCTGCTCCCAAACGGAATTGATGTTACAGATGGAAAAACGAGATTTCAACGAGATTTCAACCCCAGATGGCTGAGTGCCTTACCTATCATACTACTCCTCTGCCAATGGCCACAGACTAGACTTGGTTCTGGAAAAGCAAAAAATAGATCAACAGTTTGCCTGGGGAAGACTGATGAGGCTCTAACTAACCAGGACCACTTGTTCACCTCTGCTCACCTTAAAGTCAACAACGTGATTTTCCCTAGGCCGAAAGGCAAAGAAGCGTAATAGTCAGAGTTCAGGATTCCTGCAGTTGAGGATTAGGTTATAAAGGTTACGTTCATTTCACATTTCTGTGCTCTGAGCTGTGAGAATATTGAAGAAGGGATTCTCTCTTGTTTTTCCTTCTGAAAGTAGGCATGGCGGCCCTCTGAGTGGAACTGGTAGATTTGGTGTTTTATGTGAATGGGTGACCCTGGAGGAAAAGCAAAGGAAAGAGAGAGGATTTTGGTCATTGTTTTCCCTTCTTTTATTTAGTCTTAAAATATGAAATATTCAGAATTCTTAAAAACATCCCCTAATATTGCATTGTATCTCTTGACCTTTGGTCTGCCTCCCAAAAGACTGGGGTAGCAGACGTTGTAGAGCTAGACACCAGTCCATACATCCCCAAAATATGTGAAGATGAATAGACACAGGTTACTGAATGTACATATTTGTGGATTTTGTTTTGCTTTCATTTGCTTCATGGGGCCACTGATGACACTAGTGAGAAATAATTTATTGGCAATCTAAAGAGCAATTTCAGTGTTATGATGACTTCCTCAGAATATGCCAATTTTGGGGTAAATATATATTATTAATATAATGCTATTATGCTAATATATTATTGGAAAAATAATATATTGTACTATATTATATTATTATTGTATTGTATTATATATTATATTATATTGTATATTATATTATATATAATACATAAATGTGTTGCATACTGACAAACAATGACTGAGGTGTTGGATATGTTGAAGACTAATGGAATTTTTTAAAGGAAAGACAAAACATTTAGGAAATAGGCATTCCATTGAGAATAATATAATAAATTTTTAAAATTAGCATTAATTTATGTGTGCCAAATAGGGATGTTTGACTTTTTTTATATGAGCAGCCAATGGCTTTATGATTCGTTCATGGTATTTAGGCCTAGACTAAAGAGATGACATCTTATCTGGGATATAATGCAAACATTCTATTCAGGAAATTAAAATCAGGAAATTTCTTTTTGCACTGTTTTTAAAGACTGATTTTATCCTATCTTGGAGGAATGTGGAACTGGTTTTTTCTGTGGCTACTGTGTTGCATTAATTTTATTTTTATGTTATCCCATAAGGAAAATTGACTTTCTGTGTTTGTGCTGTTTTATGAATTTTAAATACCACCATAATCAGGATACAAAAAGGTTTCATCACCTCCACAGTTAATTTTTCTTTGGTTTGTTTGAAGAGCTTCTGCCAGGGACATTGTCTGATTCTCAGTAACTAACCTCACTAAACACTCAGTTTTTATGTGAGAGGGAACTTCCCTTTACTGGCACTCAGGCCATGAGTCTGTTGATTGTTTGGCCTTATGGGAGTCAGAATTTCTTCTTTTCCTCTACACCAATGACCTAAAGCTGGCAGAGCAGACAGTGCATACCGATGTATAAATCTATTTTAAAAATGTACTTTAGAAAACTATATTTTTCTAACAAAGGATTTCTAAAATTCCTAGAAGTTCCATTTCTAAGAAATAACTATTATTAATGTGTTAATACTTTACTACTTTTTACATAAGATATCATATGTGTCTGAATATGAGTATCACCAAACATCAGGCAGTTATCACTGTCTCAATAGATGATTAAAATAGAGTTTTGGCCAAATTGCATATTTCAGGGATATAATAGTTTCAGTGCCTAATGACAATATTTAGCTTACAATTTAGTTAAAGATACATTTTAAATTCATATAAAATAATACTACAATTGAGAAATAGTTCTTTTTTTTTTTTTTACACATTTCATAAAATGGTTTCATTGAACTATCATTAGAGTCTTCATTTATAGATTCATTTTTTTGTGCTACCAAATACAATTTCTGGAGCACATCATCTTGCTTAGATACAAGACTTTTTGAAGCTCTATTGAAAATCAAATCCCAATTACTTGTTTCCATCCAAATAATGTTAAGATAGGCCCTTTTGTCTCCAATTTTACTATATTCATATATTTGTGGTTTGTAAAGTTTAGCCATTTGATTCTGGCCTTTCAATTTATATTTAACAATAAAATGCCTAAGCTATTAATGTCTAGTATGGTAGATTTAAAAAAATGATCACACGTTTTTCCCACCTCTGAATTTATGCATGATTTAAATGGAATTTTATAGCTCCTCTCTAAAGGCATAGAGTACATTTCTTCACCCTTTGAATCTAGACTTGATCATGTGACTTGTTTTAACCAGTGTGTGGTTAGAAAACATGATACAGGCAGAAGCTTGAATGGGGATTTGCTTTATTACTGCTCTTAAAGCCCTGTGGCTACCATCATGTAAACTAGCCTTGGCTAGCTTGCTGAGTGAGGGGGACACAAGGCTCAGTCACCACCATTAACTCAGCTGACAGCCGGCTACCTGTCAAATGCATGCATGATACTGCCTACCATTAGCTGACCACAACACATGAGTAAGTCTGGCTAAAATCACATGGAGCAGAGATAAATCATCTCACCTAAGCGCAACCTAAATTGCTACCCTACAGAATCTTGAACAAATAAAATGGTTCTTCCTCCAAGTCACTACCCTTTGTAATTGTTTGCTACATAGCAAAAACTAATTGATAGATTCATCAATGTCAGACATTGTTTATTTACTTCCTTTCATGGTAGATGAGGATTTGGTCCTCTTACACTCCTGTCTCTTATACAACTTCACATTCCCACTATCCTCCTCAAATATTTATATTACACGTCTTTGTGAATTTGAAGTCACAGATTGTATTGCTATGAAATTTAAATATTGTTTACATTACAGCAAAAGAGTCTATCAGAATAATGCTTCCTTTTGAATTTTTTCTGGAGATAATCATTGTCTTTCTTTTAAAAATTTACTTAACTTCCAATGTGTCTTTTTTTTTCCCAAAATTCTCTTTCAGATCTTTTAACAACATACAAATTTTTTTTTTATTATTGATCAAGCAAATCATGCTACAAAACTGTAGTAATCAAAACAACATAGTACTGGCAGACATATATATCAATGAAACAGACATATACACCAATGAAACAGAACAGAGATCACAAAAATAAATCCATATTTTATAGTCAGTTACTCTTTGACAAAGAAATCAAGAATACACAATAGGGAAAGAATAGTTTCTTGAATAAATGATGCTGGGAAAACTGAAAATCTACCTTTCAAAGAATAAAATTGGACACGTATTCTATATACGCATGCCCACTCTAAATGGACTAAAGACATAAATGTAAAACCCAAAGCTTTAAAACTACTAGAAGAAAATATAGGGAAAAGGTTTGCTTCCTGACATTGATCTGGGTAAGAATTTTTTGATGTGACCCCAAAAGCACAGGCAACAGGAAGAAAACAATAGTAAGAAGCTCAAATCAATAGCAAGAAAACAAATAACCAAATTTTTAAAATGGCACGAAGAGACATTTCTCAAAGGAAAAAAAACCACGTAAATTTTTAACAGATATATGAAAAAAATGCTCGAAATCACTAATCATCAGACATGCAGATTAAAACCACAATGAGTTATCACCTCATACCTGTTAGAAAGGCTAATAATCAAAAAGATGAAAAAGTTGGCAAGTGTTGGTGCAAATGTGAAGAAAAGGGAACTTTTGTATACTGCTAATGAGAGTGTAAATTAGGACATCCACTGGGGAAACTGTATGAAGTTTCCTTCAAAAACTAAAAATAGAATTCCCATATGAACTGGCAATCTTCCGTCTGTGTTTATAGCCAAAAGAAATGAAATCAGTATGCCAAAGAGACATTTGTGGTCACACATCCATTGCAACATTATTTTCAATAGTCAAGATATGGAATCAACTTAAGTGTCCATCAACAAATTAATGGGTTAAGAAAATGTGGTCTATATAATGGAATACTCTTCAGTTTTAAAAAAGAAAACTGAATGGATAACCCGGAGGACACTATACTGAGTAAAATAAGCCAGGCACAGAAAGATAAATACTACACAATCTCACTTACGTGTGGACCTAAAAAAGTTGAACTCATGGAAGCAGAAGGTAGAATGGTGGTTGTCAGGTGCTGAGAGTTTGGTTAAAGTGTACAAATTTCGATTAGAATTAATAAGTTCTCAGGACCTATAGTACAACATGGAGACTATGGCCAATAATAATGTATTGTACACTCGAAAATTGCTAAGACAGTAGTTCTTAAATGTTCTCACCACACACACACACACACACAAAGGTAAGCCTGTGAGGTGATGGATGTGTTAATTGGCTTGATTGAATAATTTCACATTGTATGCATATGTCAAAACATCATGTACACTGTAAATATATAAAATTCAAATCTGTCATTTATACCTTAATAAAACTGGAAAAATGGTACTTAAAATAGTAGATAACTGACTTTGGTTTTATTACTTTCTTGGAGCATTCTTTCTCAAGCAGCATGTCTTCTTGTTTGTTTGGTACCTCCTCAGTCTGGCAACACTTTCTGGGTGACTTTACTTTTCTAATTCTTGGTTTCTTCACTGGTGAAGTAAGAATGGTGTCTGCCACGCTTTGTCTTATCAAGTTTTTTTTCTAAAGGGCAACAAAATCATGTCTGTGGTTGTACATTGTAAACTTTAATAAAACATAATATTATTACGTGAGGGATTTAGAAACCTAGATTGTTAATGAGAAGCTTTCGTACTGAATCCAAATATAATCTTCTGCTTGGAATCTCTTTGAAGGCAGATTCAGACTTTTGGGTGAGAAGCAGTGCAATGGCATGCTGGGAGAACGAAACTGAAGCCGGAGTTCTCAGTGTTAGTCCTGGATCTACCACTAATACAGCAAAATGACTTTAGATACTCCACTTAGCCTCTCTCAACTTAGATTTGCTCATCTGTAAAAAGGAGGGGGCTCTATGTGTCCCTCGGTGTTAAAATTCTATGACTCAGCCCCTTCTAATTAAAAAAGAGACCATTTGCATCTCAGACTGGATATATAATACGCATTTTTGCCATGGCAGAGAGATGCTTAAGTGAACCTGGTGACAGCAAAGTAAAATAACAGTAATGGAACTCTCTGATTTAATTTTCCTCCCCGTTTCCTTGGCAGTGCTGGCCCTCCCGAACATGATGGCAGACTTGCACTGTCACTGCTTGCTTGCCTGGCTGCCTCTTGAAGTGATGTCCGGACATGTTGGCCTCTAGGCAGAAAGCTTCCCCAGGTGCCAGAGTTTGGGGCCACCTGCAGCACGTCTGCCCATCTCATCCCTCTGCTGCACTCACTAGAGCAGAGAAGATTAACTTTCTGAAAATGAAAAGGACAGAGAGAAGACGAGCTGCTTATCAAATATGCACATTTCAGATGGAACTTCACACTCAGTAGGAAGATGTTAGATTGCTGTTAGCTCTCTGGAGCGCTCCTGACAATGTGTTATCAGGTCATGTTTGCATGACAGAGGCAGCCCAAGCAGGAAACATTAAGTCATATGACTTCTAAGACGGAATCAATCAAGTGAGCAGTACAGCTCCTGAAAACTAATTTCACCTTCATAAGGTCTGGTTATCTGTGCGGCAGACATGAGGTTTGTCAGCCCCATTTCAGTCTGACCAGGTTCAGCGCTGCATCAAGAATTTTAATGAACCAACACTGTAATATGTATGAAAGATGACACTGAGATGAATTCATGAAAAGCCAAGTCCCCATGAAATATGAACAATTACTTGCAGGCTCCTTTGCCTACTTAGCTCATCTGAAATGTCCATTTCAAAGGCCTTTGTCTTTCTCTGATTCATTTCCAAGTTTGTGCACAGATTTTCATCATATTTAACCAGTTTAAAAACCAAAGAAGCTACTCACAATCAAACAGTTCAGTGAGCTCTGGTTTGATGGGGGCAGAGCCCAGGCCAGCCAGAGCTCAAATCTTCATTTGGCCGCAGATACACAGATTTCCTTGTGTGAGGAGAATAGGACTTGAAAAGCTTGATGCTTATGCCAAACTCAGTCCTTGGCCGTGTGGCCTTATGCAAGTTACTAATTTTTGTCTTAATGGTAGCATCCTCTTTCTGATAGTAATACTACGTATTCATTTTCACCTTCAAATGATCATAACCAGTCTTTTGAAAAGGTTTTAAATGTTGTCAGCAGATATGTGTTGAAATCACAAGTAGCCTTTTCCAGAAGATCTTATATTTTTTTTGTTTGCGGCATCCTAGTCCGTTCTCCAGATCCTGTGCTTTTTCAATGTACTCCATCCATGGTATGGATATGCGTTTTTTAAATACTGATTCAAGTAACTCAAGATGTTTCATATATTATGAATCACTATTTTCATCATGCTCTCTGTGGTTACGGGCCTGATATTACCAGACTCTTTCAGTCTCTGTTTTACTTTTTGCTTCCCAGTTTACAGAGACACTTCAAGGGCAAGGGCAAAGTACATCCCTTTCTACCATATTTCTTCTCTGTTCCTTTATCTTACACAGAAAATGTTTCAAACATACAGAAAATATAGAGAACAATTTAAATAACATGTGCTGACCACCCATTTGACTTTAACAAATTTAGTATTGTCTTATTTGACTCAGATCTTTTGTTTAAATAAACAAAAATGTCCAGGACGTGTCCAGTGGAAGAACTCACAACTGGTTCCCATCTCTTCTTATCGCCCCTCATGAAGGAGACTACTATCCTGAACCCGGCAAATAGGATCCCCATGGATGCTTCAGTACAAATAAAATGCATGTGTGTTTTCTTTTTTTTTTTTTTTTGAGTTGGAGTCTCACTCTGTTGCCCAGACTAGAGCACAGTGGCACGCTCCTGGCCACTGCAGCCTCCACCTGCTGGGCTCCGGGATCCTTCCGCCTCAGCCTTCCAAGTAGCTGGAACTACAGGTGTGCGCTACCACGCCCGGCTAATTGTTGGATCTATTGTAGAGATGAGGTCTGGCCAAGTTGCCCAGGCCGGTCTTGAACTTGTGGGTTCAGGCAATCCACTCATCTCAGCCTCCCAAAGTGCGGGATTACAGGCTGAGCCACCGAGCCCAGCTTCTGTGTGTTTTCTTAAGCAATATGCAGTACTGTTTTCACATCATGTAAGTAGAATCGTCCTGGATATATACTTTTATAATTTTACTTTTGTCCTTATTTCTATACTTATGATATTCATGTTGCTACATAAAGCTTTATTTTATTCATCTTTACTATTGTATTCATATATAATGCATCCATAATATAAATATAATTATTTAATACATTTATTTTTTAAAAGGAAATTAAGGGTTTTATTTAAAATATTCAATCAGAGACATTGTTTCAGTGATTATTCTTCAACATATGAGGAAGAGTACCTTGGGGCATATAATTAGAAATGGAAGAGCTGGACTGAAGGGAATGTATACCTTCTGACTTGATTATTCTAGAATGTAACTGGATTATTTAGGCCAGTTGAGATAAATAAGAAGCCTGTTTACTCCTTGCTTACCCGTACTAAGCATTTATTCAATTTTTTAGCATATATTTATTGAGTGGATCCACAAATCAGGTACTGTTCTAGGTGCTGAAGATACAGACAGAAAAACTCAAAGGTCCCCGCCTTCATGGAAGGGTTTTATTATATTTAAAATTTTTTGTCACTCTCATGTGTGAAATAGTAGGTTTTAGTCATTTTAATTTTTATATCAGATTAATTGTAAGGTTGAATATTTTTTTCATAGTTTTTGGTCTATTCTGTGAATGGTTTATTTGTAGCTTTGATCATTTTCAAATATTGGTAGTAACTTTTCTATTGATATGTAAGTTTTCTGTGTAAACTTCATCAGCTATATGCCTTGTAAAATTTTGCTTCCAGTCAATAATTAAAGTTAAACTCTGTTTGTGGTACTATTATTTTATGGAAAAATTTAATATTCTTTAAGTTGATTTTATCAGCTTATTCTTTAAGGCTTGTGTTTTTTGTGTTTGAGAAAACTTTACAGAGGAATAGATTTTAATATGTAAATTATTTGGCTTTTCTGGTTTTCTTTTTTATTAATATGTGTTCTTATTTCAATTTTTCATTCTATCTATGTTATTTACTTAGTTGAACAATCAAGTCATTAATTTTAAGTTTTTCTATTTTTAAAAAATAAATATATTCATTTGTAAGATTTTTCCATCTAAGCTCTTCTTCATTTTCATCCTATAAGTTTGGATAGTTATTCATAAATATTTAGAAATCTTTATTACAATTTTCTCATTAGTTTATGAGTCACTTATAAATCCATTTTTAATCTCTGGAACATATAATTATTTTTAACTGTCTGTTTATCCTTATTTAAATTGCCGTATGATGATCATTTTCACTATGACATTCATTCTATAAAATTTATTAAAACTTCCTTTGTCACCTCTTATATGCTAATTTGTTAATGCTATATGTGTATACGAACACAATATATTTATTTGTATTTCTCCTTAAAATTTTTACTCTTTCTGTATCTTAAAATTACTGTGTCCTCATTCATGAATAACACTGCACTCGAGTATAAAATTCTAAGTTGTACTCTTTTACCCCTTGCCCTTAGAAGCAATTACTTCACAGATTTCAGATATGACCGCTGTTAGGTCGCTGAAAGTTTGTCAATCCTTCATAGAGAGAGAGGACCAACATGGCTGACTAGAAACAGTGAAAAATGGCCGCTTCCAGCAAAGAAGCCTAAAAGGAGAAGTGAGCTTGGTGCTTTGGGAATCAGCTTAAAAATCCAGGCTGGGTTTATCAAATGGTCTAATGGGGATGGGAGACCAGACACCTCCAACCCCAACCACCCTCAGAAGCAGCCCCAATACAAGATCAGGAGAGCACTCTTAGAGAAGGAAGCTGTGAGTGTATGGAAAAGCCTTTTTACACACCTCTTTCAAGCCTCTGCAGCCCTAGCCAAGGGAAAGACAGCCCAGGCCCTCTTCCTACACCCCTTCCTGCACCAGTCAGGTACAAAGAGTTGCCCAGAATCAGGATAAGCCCATCAAAACAGACCAACTGGTTGGAGCCACATGGGGACCAGAGGAATCCAGCTCCAAGTGAGCCCCAGGACGATGGCCATTAACCCTTCTATGGAGAGGTTCTGCAGGGCTCACCTTGCAGGTGTGGTATGCCTACTTTGGCAATGCTTTTCCAGCTGCACCATCCTGACTCCAGTTCAAGACCAGGGCCACATCTTGCCATCAGGGAGCCACCCTCACCACATTGTTTCTCCCACAGAGCAGGATGGGAACTAGGAAATGACCTACGGCTATGCAATGCAGTGGTAATACCCCTGCACACTTGTGGGTTGAGGGAGAAATGCCGAATATCTCCCAGCAAGGCAGAGACCATCCACCCACCTCTATGTGAGAGGAGCAGACTCACTTAGACAGGAGGAGGCCAATTCCTGCCCCCTCAGAACAACTGTGTCAGAGTAGAGCCACGAGATCCCCCACCTGGTTATCTGCTAATCCTTCTAATGAGATATGTGGGTTGGGGAAGAGAGATGCAGGAGCTCCCAGCCACCCAAAGCCCCCAGATGGAAAGCCCCTATCTGGAGGAAAGAACTTGCCCCACCCTTGCCAGATTGTACCAGGAAAACAATTCTGGATGGTTCCCCCAGCTTTCTACCCTCCCTGCTACCTCTGCTCCTACCACAGATGGCAGAGGAGGGAGGTCAAGCAAGAAAACAATACAAACTGTTGCCCAATAAGAGCAACTCTATCAAATTAAAAATAATGTAAATTAATAAATAAAATGAGAAGAGACTGTCTTTGCTAATGAGGAAGAACTGAGATAAAAAACACCAGCGATCCTCAAGCCATAACAATTCGACACCCACAGAGGGTCTTCTCAGACCCCAAGCAATGGAACGTAACTAGAATGACTCAGCCTGATGACAGATATGGAATTTAGACCATGAATGGCAAAGAGACTCAGTGAGATCCTGGAAAAAGTAGACACACAAATTAACCAGGCTATGAAAACAGTACAGGAAGTAAAAGCTAACCTGACGGGTCTAAGAAAGTACCAAACTGGACTTCTGGAAACGACAAATTCTCTCCAGGAATTTCAAAACACAATAGCAAATCTTAAACAGCTGAATTGATTGGACAGTGCAAACAATCTCAGAGCTTGAAGACTGAATTACTGCATTAACTCCATCTGAAAAAAATGAGAAAAAAATTAGGAAAAATGAACAAAGCTAATAAAAGTTCTGGGATTATGTAAAGAGACCAAATCTATGACTGATTGATATGCCTGAAAGAGAAGGGGAAGCTGAGAATGCCCTGGAACAAGCCCTCCAAGATGTCATCTGAAAAAACTTCCCCTATCTCACTAGAGAGGTGTCCATGCAGACACAAGAAATTCAGAGAACTCTTGAGTTACATGAGAAGACTATCCCAAAGACACATAATAATCAGATTTGCCAAGGTAAGTGCGAAAGATAAAAACCCTAAAGGTAGCTAGAGAGAAGAGTCAGACCACCTACCAAGGGAGACCCATCAGAATTGCAGCAGACCTCTCAGCAGAAACCTTACAAACCAGAAGAGACAGGTGACCCATATTTAAAATTCTAAAAGAAAAGCAATTACAGCCAAGAATTTCCTACCCCACCAAGCTAAGCTTCATCAATGAAGGAGAATTAAAGTCTTTTCCCAGACTTCCAACCTCTAAGAGAATATGCTACCTCCAGACTAGCCCTTCAGGAGATGCTTAAGAAAGTTCTAAGCATGGAGATGAAGGAACAGTTCTACCCACTGCAAAAACATAAGTAAGCACATAGTTCACAGACCATAAAATCAACCATACAACTAGAATGTAAAGCTTCTTTTTTGTTTTGCAGATGATTGTATATATTGAAAACAGCAGCTTGTTAACAACAATAGGACAAGAAAAAACAAAAAAACCCCACATAACTGAATGTGCTATGCAAAAGGCATAGAGTGGCAAATTGGATAAAGAAGCATGATCCAACTTTCTGCTGCCTTCAGGAAACCTGTTTCTTGGCAAATGATACCAACAGGTGCCAGGTAAAGGGCTGGAGAAAAATCTTCCAGGCAAATGGAAAATGAAAAAAGGAGTCATTATTCTTATTTCAGATAAAATAAACTTTAAACCAATGAAAGTTAAAAAGGATAGTGAAGGGCACTACCAATAAAGGACTTAGTTCACCAGCAACAAATGTCCATCTTGAATGTATACACATCCAACACAGGAGCACTCAGATTTATGAAATAATTGCTAATTAAGAGAGTACATAGACAGCCATACAATAATAGTCAGAGATTTTAATACACTGCTAAAAGCTTCAGACAGATCATTGATGCAGAAAACTAACAAAGAAATTTGGAATCATAAATCATCATTGGACCAATTAGATCTAATAGACATCTACAGAGCCACCAGAGGATATGCATTCCTTCCATCCACACATGGGACATATTCTGAAATTGACCATATCCTCAGATATAAGTCAAATGTGAACAAATTTTAAAATGTCAAAACTATACCAAGCATCTTCTCAAACAACAGCAGAATAAAAATAGATATCATCACCAACATGAATTCCCCCAAGTACATGAATACATGGAATTTAAACAGTGTGTTTCTGAATAATTTTGGGGTTAACACAGAAATCAAGACAGAAATAAAAAGATTCATATCAAAACCTCTAGGATACCGTAAAAGTGGCGCTGAGAGGGAAGTTTATAACATTGCACACACATATCAAGAAAACAGAGAGATCAAGTATGCAACTTAATGTTGTACTTAACAGAGCTGGAAAGATAAGAACAATTCAATCCTAAAACCAGTAGAAGAATAGAAATTATCAAAATAAAAACAAAATTAATGAAATAGAGACCAAAAACATACAAAAGATCAATGAGTCCAAAACCTGGTTCTTTGAAAGGGTAAATAAAATTGATAGCACTCTAGCCATATTAACAACAAAAAAGTAAGGAAATACTTGAATAAACACAATCAGAAATAAAAAAGAAAATATTACAACTGGCCCTGAAGAAATATTATGAACATATGTATTTGATTAAGTTTGAAAATCCAGAGAAAATGGAGAAATTCCTAACAACACACAACCTCCCGAAATTGAACCAGGAAGAGGTTGAAACCCTGAATAGACCAATAATAATCCAATAGATTGCTTAAGCAATAAGAAACCTCTCCACCAATAAAAGCCCTACACCAGATGGTTTCTCAGCTGAATTCTACCAGACATCTAAGGAAAAACTGATACCAAGTCTACTGAAATTGTTCCAAGCAGTTGAGAAGGAAGGAATCCTTCTGTGAAGCTAATATAATCCTGATACCCCCAAATAGCAAAGATTCAACAAAGAAAAAAACTTCAAGCCAATTTCTCTAATGAACATAGATACAAAAATTCTCAACAAGATACTGGCAATTCGCATCCAACAATACATTACCAGAGTCATTCATCATGACCAGGTGAACTTCATTCCCAATATGCAAGGTTGGTTCAGCATACCAAATCAATAAATGCAATCTACCATATAAACAAATGTAAAACCAAGAACCACATGATTAGCTCAATTGATGCAGAAAAAGCATTTAATTAAATTCAACATCACTTCTTGATGAAAACCCTGAAACACTTAGCCATCAAAGGAACATACCTCAAATTAACAAGAGCCGTCTATAACAAACCTGCAGCCAACATCATACTTAATGGGCACAAGCTGGAAGCATTCCCCCGAAGAACTGGACCAAGACAAGGATGTCCACTCTCACCACTCCTATTTAACATAGGACTGAAAGTCCTAACTAGATCAATCAGGCCAGAGAAGGAAATTAGAGGTGTCAAAACAGGAAAAGAGGAAGTTAAGTTATCCTTCTTGGCAAATGATATGATTCTATGCCTAGGAAACCCCAGATAGTGTGCCAAAAAACTTTCTGGCCCTGATAAGTGACTCCAGTAAAGTCTTGGGATACAAAATCATTGCACAAAAGACAGTTGCAATTCTATACACCAACAGCAAGCAGGCCGAGAGCAAAATAAAAAATGCTATACCACTCATAATAGCCTAAAGCAAACAAATAAAAACCCCAGTAATCATCTAACCAAAGTTAAAGATCTTTGCAATGGGAACTGCAAAACTGTGACCAAAAAAATCAAAGATGACACAAATTGAAGTATATCCCATGCTAATGGATTGAAAGACTCAATATTTTCAGGATATCCATTCTACTGAAAGCAATCTATAGATTCAGCGGAATCCCAATCCAATTGCCAGTATCATATTTCACAGTCCTAGAAAACACAGTACTTAAATTCATACGAAAGCCAAAAGGAGCCCAAATAGCTAATGCTATCCTCAGCAAAAGGAACAATGCTGGAGGCATCACACTCTCATACTTCAGACTTTACCACAAGGTTACAGTAACAAAAACAACATGGTATTCATTCAAAAATAGACCCACAGACCAATAGAACAGGATTAGAACCCAGAAAGAAAACCATGGACCTTCAACAAACTCATCTTGGTCAAAGCTGACAGTAAGAAATATTGAGGAAAGGAAACCACATTTAGCAAATGATGCTTAGAAAATAAGCTAACAATATGTGGAAGAATGAAACTAAACCTCTACCTATCACCATTAACTCAAAATGAATTAAGGACTTAAATGTAAAACCTCAAACTATAATCTGAAGCGAAAACCTAGGGAACACCCACCTAGACATCAGCCAAAGCAATGAATTAATGGCCACATCCTCAAATGCATATAAAGCAAAAAACTGAAATTGACAGGTGGGCCTTTATCAAGCTAAAAAGTTTTTGCACAGCAAAATAAACCAAGAGAGTAAAGAGACAACCCACCGAATGGCAAAAAAAAAAAAATTTGCAGGCTATGAATCTGACAAAGGCCTAACATCCAGGATCCATAAAAAACTCAAATGACTTGACAGGAGAAAAGCAAATAACACCATCAAAAAGTGGGCAAAGGACATGAACAGATACTTCTCAAAGGAATACATCCAAGCAGTCAACAAACATATAAAAAATGCTTAGTATCAATAATCATCAGAGAATGCAAATTAAAACTACAATGAGATACCATCTCATACCAGTCAGGATGGCTATCATTAAAAAGTCAAAAAACAAGAAGGGCGAGACTGCAGAGAAAAGGGAACACTTCTATAATGTTGGTGGGAATGTAAGCTAGTTCAACCTTTGTGGAAAGCAGTTTTTAGATAACTCAAATAAAGGTACCATTATTTAGATAACTCAAATAGAGGTGCCATTCAACCTAGCAATCCTACTTCTGGCAATATACCCATGGAAACACAAATAGGTCTTCCAAAACAACGTCTGCAGTCATATGCTTATCAAAGCGCTATCTACAGCAATAACAGGGAACCAATTCAGATGCCTATCAAAGGTGGATTGGATAAAGAGAATGTGGAACATAGATATGATGGAATACTACACAGCTGTAAAGAAGAACAAAATTTTGTCCTTTCCAGCAACATGGATGCAACTGGGGACCATCATTCTAAGTGAACTGTCGCAGAAACAAAAATCTGAATACTGGGTGTTCTTACTCATAAGTGGTCACTAAACATTGGGTATGCAGGAATAATGCCAGGAAGAACAAACACTGGACACTGCTAAAAGAGGGAGAAAGGAAGGGGGACATCAAACCACCCCTTTCCCCACCACAGAAGCCCAAACCTTGCCTTTATGCTGTACATTTATGTAACAAGTCCTCGCATGTAAGCCACAATTCATAAATAAATAGATAGATGATAGATAGATAAAAATAAACAACAACAAAAAAATCCTTCATAAAAATGAATCTTTTTTTCTAGTGTAGTTTTAAAATACTCTCTTTAATCTTCATGTTTACAATGCTATATATCTAGGTATAGAATTATATTTATTCATTTTTTTTTATCCTCAGGGTAAACTATTAATGTGACAACTTTTTTGGTCCAAATTATATAACCTTAAATTTTTATGTTTTTAATCTGAATCCTTGGTTATTTTCTTTAAGTTCGTTTTCTAGAATTTCTAATAGTTGTATGCTTGAGCTTCTCAATTTCTCTTTCATTTTGTTTTTTTTAAAATATATTTACAATTTTTTAATTTAGCTTTTTCTCATTAGCTTTTTTATTTTTAATCTCCTTTTTTCTCATTTTTCTTTATTATTTTAAGCATATCAATTATAGTTACTTTAAGAACCTTTTCTGCTAATGTGAGTTGTTTTGGTTATGATTATCAATAATCTAGATTATCTCCTAGCCTGCTCTTTTTTCTTTTGGTTGTTAGTCATACGATCATGTTTTTTTGTATGTCTAATAATATTTTTATTATATTCTAGGCATTTTGTATAAAAGAAACAGAGACTCCATATAATATTGTTTTTTTTACCAGAGAGGATTTGCCTCCCCTCTATTGGGTAAAAATAGTTCAGGCTGATCACCTCAATTAAATCAGGCATTAAATGGGTCTGGACTGGGTTATAGTTTTGGTGGTAAGAGGGAGTTTACCTCTCCTTCTCCCTATTCCTGATGCATGGAAGTCCAGGGCTTTTAACTGAAAGCCTGATGAACCTTTGTTTGCTAGAGCCTTGAGTATAGGGAAGGACAGGGAGATTCAGTTGTGCCCTCCGAGGTTTTTGGTTTAGTGGTTTAGCATCCTTCCCTGTAAAATTTTTGAGGAAGAAACCAGCCATGTGTAAGGTTCCAGAAGTCTCTTATTTTGTCATTCCAGACCTTCATGAATTTCAGTCTCTCTGCTGGTTTTTCTGTTTCCAGTAATAGATTTCTGTTAAGGGTGACCTGAGTTCTGAGAAACTTCTATGATCCCTTTGCAGTGTTTTTTTCTCCAATTGCACATTTAATTTTAATCATTATTAAATATTTTTTGATTTTTAAAAAGAGCTTAGTAGGTGTTGCACTCTATGCTAACTCTAATCATTTAATCCTTACCTAATCCTTACAATTGTGAAAATTAAGTATTTTTCTCCCATCTATATTTGAGGAAAAGTGAGTTAAATAACTTCCCAAGTTTTAGCTAGTAAGGCATAGAGCAAAGATTTGAAATGAAGAATGTCTGTTTTCGAACTGTATATTGTATTTTGATATGTTCAGTACTTTTTATTTTATTTTATTTTATTTTACTTTTGAGTCAGAGTCTTACTCTGTTGCCCAGGCTGGAGTGCACTGGCACACTCACTGCCATCCCAGCATCAACCTGCTGGGCTCAGGCGATTCTTCCACTTCAACCTTCCAAGTAGCCAGAACTACAGGCTACCATACTCAGCTAATATTTTTTTTAATTTATTGTAGAGACGAAGTCTTACCAAGTTGCCCAGGCTGGTCTTGAACTCCTGGGCTCGGCAGTCCTCTCGCCTCGGCCTCCCAAAGTGCTGGGATTACAGGTTTGAGCCACCGTGCCCGACCTACTTACTTTTTTTTTTAAGAAACACTATTACATCCTTGACTTCAATTCCATGTTTTTATTGTTTTACTTCAATTGTTACTTGTAAGAGTTGCATGTATTTCCTACTCTTCATAATTGCCTCACTACTCATGAGGTCACTTCTGTGTATGTCACTCTACTGAAGTAGTCTCAAAAAGGATCACCCTTAGCTTCTTTTTTGTTTTGTATCATATCATATTCTATATTTTTAACTTTTAATTCAAGTATAATGCTCCAAAGGGCACAAAACAAATATAAACATTCAACTTAATGAATTATTACAGGACCATGCGTGTAATCCCAGCACTTTGGGAGGCAGAGGAAGGACTGCTTAAGCCCAGGGGCTAGAGATCAGCCTGGGCAATATAGAAAGATCTTGTCTCCACAAAAAATAAAAAATTTAGCTGAGCATGGTGGTGCACCTGTAGTCCCAGCTACTCAGGAGGCTGAGGCGGAAGATCACCTGAGGAGACAGGAGGTCAAGGCTGTGAGTTTTGTCCTGAGCACAGGAGCACAGAAGGTCAAGGCTATGAGTGAGCTGTGATTGTACCTCTGCACTCCAGCCTGAGTGACAGAGGGAGAACCTGACCCAATGAATAATTCAACAAACAAATAAATATTACAAATATTACAAAGTAAACACCCCTGTAAAACCACTGCATTTAAGAAATAAAGTATTTTCATCTCCTGAGAGGCTCCCCTTATGTTCTTTCCAAAACTTTACCTCTTTCTTCCCCCCCACATTTACCACTGTTGTAAAGCTTCATGCAATAGATTAGTTTTGTCTGGTCTTAAACTTCATATTAAATGGAATAAGACAGTGTGTATTTTCTATTGTCTGGCTTATTTTGCTTAACAATTTAAGAGTCGATGTTGCCACACAGAGGCATAGTCTGTTTTTGTTTATTGCTCTTCAGTGTTCCATTGTAAGAATATACACAATTTAATTATTTTAACAGCTTTACTAGGGTATAATTGGCATACTATAAGCTGAACGTTTTAAGTATTCAATTTGTTAGATTTTGACATGTGTATACATTCATAAGGATATCACCACAATCCAGATAATGAACATGTTTATCACCCTACAACATTTCCTGGTATGTCTTTCTAATTCTCTCCATCTACCTGCTCTGTTCCCTGCCCCAATGACTATTAATTTGCTTTCTATTACATTTTTCAAATATTTTGTGTAAATAAAAGCATGCAGCACATGCTTTTTTGTTGTTGTTGAGAAAGCAGGATTTATTGAGAAGACTGAAAGCTCCCACAGTGGGAGGGGACCCGAGGGGGTTGCCCATGCATGTTTTCATATCGGGCTTTTTCTCACAACATAATTATGTTAAGATCCATTCCACAAAAATGTTATCCCTTTTTAAGTAACATTCTATTGTATGGATCTACCAGATTTGTTTATCAACTCACATCCTAATATATATTAAATGATTTTAAATTTTTGGTTATTACAAATAAAGCTTCTCTAAACATTTATGTGTCTTTATAAGGATGTGAAATGTATTTCTCTTATGAAAATACCTAGGAGGAGAGTAGCTAGGGTATATTGTAGATGTGTGTTTAACTATTTAAAAAACTGAAAATTGCTTTTTGACACTTGAATGGTCAATCTTTCAAATTTTAGATATTCTAATATGCGTACACATTTTATTTTAATTCAGTTTCTATAGGTAGTAGACAGTTAAATTCCAGGAAGATGACTTTGAATACCAAAACAATAATTCTTCTAAAAATAGTATGTGAGAAGTTCTTCATGACTTTGAGATTTGGAAAAAATTTTAAAAATAGAACACAAGATCCACTAATCATAAATGAACAGATTGATACAGTGGTCTACATTAATATTTAAACATCTGTTCATGAAAAGAAATTGTATTCATCAAAGTTGAAGTACATTAAAACTAAGAAATACTGTTAATTAAAAGGCATCATTACTTGAGAAATCTTTTGGAAGTGGTGGAACTATTGTGTATCTTGATGGTGTTGGTTTATAGGGATATATACAAAAGTCAAAATTCATCAAATGTACCCTCCGACTAGATCCGCTTTTTATATGTAAATTACTCTTCAATAAAATTGATTAAAGAAAAAATAAATCAATAATGACACCATTAAGAGAATGAAAAGGTCTTTTAATTGATTTATGTAGCCGACTTTTCTTGGTCTTCATGTTTCTTGTAGTTTCTCTGGCATTGGATACTTTTCACTGCTTTTTTTTTTCCTTGAGGCTTTTTTGGTTTTTCTGGTGCTACTTTGTGACCTTTATTACTTTTCTAATATTTTATCAAATGTTCATTCGTTTCCAAATATAACTAAACCTTCACAATGTGTTCAGCACTGTACTAGGTGCTTGGAGTGGAAAAACAAAGAAATAAGGGCTTTCCTTGGTGATCTCCTTCACTGGCTCCTGACCCTAATATGATTGGTAAGGATTGCTCAAGATTTTGTAAAGATTATTTTTCATTCTGTTTTAAACTTTAACTCTCAGTAATCTTTCCACGCTCCCCCAACAAAAAAATTTATATATGTATATATCTTTAAATTTAGTCGGACAAACACAGGAACAAATTCTACCTTTACAACTTACTAAATATATGACTTTGAGTAAGTTATATGCAAACCTGTCTAGACCTTAGTTATCTTATCTACAAACCAGAGGTGACATAATTCTCTCCTCCTCGAATTTTTGTGAACATAAATGGAGGCAAATAATGTAGAATACTGAGTTTAATACTTTCTACATAGAGTATACTAAAAAAATTTTAGTTGTTCTCTCTTCTCTTTTTCATCTTTATATCATTCCCTTCCTCTTTTTTCTTCCCCTGTTCTTTTCCTTACTTCTATTCTTTTTCTTTCCTTGTATCTTCCTCCTCCTCCTCATGCAAGATTAAATTATCCTAAATCATTAAGGATATATACGTGTACATATATAATTCCTATAATGAAAGCCTCATCTCATAATACTCACTTATCCAAATACTAATTTTGGAATCACGACTTAAATTTAGCCACCTCTAAGAATCTAGCTGGATGCGATTGCATCTCCAGAATTGTTTGACATCTTGTTTATGGCTTATTCTATACCATGTAAGAGTATTACTTTGGCAATACAGCACCCATTTTAAGATGTAAGCCATCTGAGTCAGGGGTTATGTCTTAAACAGCATTTGGCATAGGTCTTGATACTCAAAGATTTTATTAAATATAATTAGATGAACTAATATACAATCCATGTGGATGTATGTACAATTATTATATCCATGGCAAATGAGAACCTATTACTTTGTTGGTTCCTTAATCAAATTAAAATTTTCTCAAGGACAAACTTTTTAATTTTTTTCCTTCTTCAAACTCTGAACCAATTCCACACATAGAAAGTGAGCCCCAAGAAGACACAAATCTTTTATTTGTTCACTGATATGTCCTAAGCACCGAAAGCAGTTTCCTGATACATAAAAGATGGTCAATAAATATTAGTTATCTGAATGAAGAATATGGGAAATTGCTCTTATATATATAGCTATATTTTTATAGAAAATGTCTCCCCCCCCTTCTTTTTTAGCAATTAGGAATTATTATCTGAGAAATAAAGTTAGAAAGACACAAATTCCTCCCAAGTGTTACACAACCACTGATAGAGCTTTGAAGACTGTTTTTGATGTGGCTGTGATATCTTGGAAATCATCATAGTCATATGTCCTAAAAATACTTTTCTCTGACTAGCAGTGTACAGTTAGAATATGAATTTAAGAGAACAATTCCATTTGCAATAACAGTAAAAGAATACAATACTTAGGAATATATTTAACAAAGGAAGTGTGTGACTTGTACACTACTCTAGAAACTTCTAAAAAATTATTGAAAGAATTTAAAAAGATCTAGTAAACAGAAAAGCATTTCATGTTCATGAATTGGAAGATTTATATTGTTAAAATGGCAATAGTCATCAAATTGTGCTACAGAGTTAATGCAACTTCTATCTAAACCTCAGTTACATTTTTTTTTTTTTTTTTTTTGCAAAAAATGAAAAGTTGATCCTAAAATTCATGTAGAAATGCAAGGAACCCAGAATAGCCAAAACAATCTTGAAATAGAACAAAGTTGGAGAACTCATGTTTCCCTATTTCAAAACTTACTACAAAGCTAGTGTAATCAAGATAGTGTGATACTGGCATAAGGACATACATATTCATCAATGGAATAGAACTGAGAGTCCAGAAATAAGCCCATACATTTATGCTCAACTGACGTCTGATAAGGGTGCCAAGACAATTCAATGGTAAGAGAATAGTCTTTCCAACAAGTTGTGCTGGGATTAAGTGGACATATTGTAAACAGATAACAGGTAGAAGACTGAAATTGGACTCCTGATTTGTGCCCCCCACACAAGTTAAAATGGATCATAGACCTCAGTGTGGGAACTAAAATTATACATTTAAAATATTTAATTTAAAATCTTAAAATATTTGCCAATCATGTAACTGATATCCAGAACATAAAGAGCTCTTATAACTCAACAATAAAAAGATAAATAAAAATGACCAAAGAATTGGAGTAGATATTTATCGAGTGAAGCTATATGAATGACCAATAAGCACATGAAAATTTGCTCAACATTATTAGTCATTAGGGAAATATATATTAAAACAGCAATGAGGTAATACTTTCTACCCTCTAAGATGTCTAGAATAAAGAAGATAGGCAATGACAATTGTTATTGAGTCTGTGGAGTAATTAGAAAACATATACATGATTGATCAGATTTCAAAATGATACTACTACTTTGGAAAACAATATGGCAGTTTCTCAAAATGTTAAACATTCAATTACCCTATGATCCAACAATCCCATTCCCAAAAGAAATGAAAACATAGGTCCACACAAAAACTTGTACATGAATGCACCCAGTAGCATTACTCACCAGAGCCAAAAAGTAGAAAACAACCCAAATGTCCATGAACTGATAAATAGATAAACAAGAGGTAGTATATTCATACATTGAAACATTATTTGGCCTAAAAGTGAAATGAAGTATTGCTTTATGCTATAACATGGGTGAACCATGAAAACAATATAATGATTAGCCAGACACAAAAGGTCACACATTATATGATTTCATTTGTATGAAATGTCCAGCATAGGCAAATCCATAGAGATAGAAAGTAGGTTAGAGATTTCCAGGGACTGAGAGGGGTGTGGATTTACTGATAATGGATAAAGGAATTCTTTCTGGGGTAATAAAATGCTCTAACATTAGGCAGTGGTGATGGTTACAAAACTTGGTGAAATATACCAAAAACTAATGAATTTTTCACTTTAAAAGTTTACGTTTTATGGTATGTTAATTATATCTCAGAAAAGCTACATGAAAAACCTGGTACTTTGATGGTAAAACAAAACAAAACAGACACATTATTTAGAGAGGGATCAGATAATTAGCTCATATATATTTTATTAAAATGGACCATAGCAGAGAAACAAGCTTCTCTTATCCTCAATTCCTTAATGAACCATGACCTGATGACAAGTGACAGGCAGTACATAAACACTTAGGTGACACCTTTATTTGGGGTTATTAAATTCTGTAATAAGACTTACCTTTAAGGCAATTTAATTGTACTTTTAAGTGACAGCATATCCATGAGCTCAGCTTAGCAAAGATGGCAGTAACACTCATTAAATGAAAAATGTTTTACATGTCTTTGCATGTTTGTCAATATGAGGCTCTCTTGGAGTCTCTGATGGAAGTCTAATAGCAATATCCCTTTTAACAAAGTAACATCCACTGAGTTGATATCTTATCCCTTCTGTGATTTTCACAAATGTGATGTGGGCTGATGCAAAACTGGGTTTTCCTCTCCCTCCCTTTGTGAATTATACCCTTTGAGAGTACAGTCCTTTATACCTCAGTCTAGAGGATGCTTCAAGCAAAACCAAACCCCGGTAATGGGTGGCATGAAGGACTTATTCATTCTTTTCTAAATAAGGAACTTTATGGTTGGGTAGAAAGAGGTTCTTTGCATGGAAACACATTGACAGAGCATATCGATACTCTTGGGAGAAACTACAGTTCTAGTAAACTTTTTTTTTGGTCACAAAACCTTTAAATGACCACTTGGTATTGAATCTTGTATCTCAGGTTTTGCCAGAGAAAAACTAGTGTTACCAAATTTTGTGGGTTCAGTCAAGATCCTGTTGCTCACCACACAGAAAGGCAATCATTGAGACACTGAGTATTGCCAAGGGAAAAAGGCATTTTACTGGGTGACATCAGCCAAGGAGAATGAGAGATCAATCTTAAATCTCTCTCCAACTGGTTGAAATTGAGAGTTTATAGAGTGGGGGAAGGAATGTAAACAGCAACTAAGGAGGGATCAGGAAGCAATCCTGCTGAGCAAGGGGTCTAGTGTTTCATTGTCTGGTTGCAATATTCTGGGGAGTTTCAGGCCCTTGCCTGAGGGTTGTTCTGAGAAAGGAATTCAGATAAACCAAATGAAAGTTTAAAGTTTTGAGACCAGGAGAGTCAATTTCCAAATTTATTAAAAACAAACAAACAAACCTATAAATATCAGTTATATGGGGAAATTGAGTCAGCATCACTAATACGGTGCCCAAAACTCAACAGAACATCTCCAAACTGTCTGGGATGAAAAATATGCAGACAGAAAAGTCCTATAAATTCAAGGGTGAGCTACTTCCTTTCCATTTTTTTTTATTGCTGTATGACAAATTACAACAAATGTAGAGACTGAAAACAACAAAAATTTGTTACCTCACAGCTTTTGGTAGGTCAAGTGTCTGGTATGGTGTTAATGGGGTCTCACTGGGCTCAGGGTTTCATTGGGCTAAAATTAAGATGTTGGCCAGGCCAGAGGTTCTCATCTGGGCTTGACATCTTCTAAACTCACTGATTTTTGGCAGAATGCATTACTTTGCGGTTGCAGGACTCTTTTCCATCTAGTTGTTGGCTGGAGACCACTCTCAGTTCCTAGATGGTATCTGTATTTTCCCATGTGACTCCCCCCCTTCCCCCCACCCCCGCCCAGAAGAAGTTTTAAAGTCTCATAAAAAGCAAACAGCTCTCATGTGATTAGATCAGGACCACCCAGACAATCTTTCTGTTTTAACATCATCTCATTGTGGGAGTGAAATCCACATAGTCCCAGTTCTTGGGATGACACAGGGAGGGCACGTATTCCAGGAAGGCAGGAAATCTTGAGGGTCATTTTAGAATTCTGCCTATCATGCTCTGCTTTTGTTTTTGGAGAAGTGAGTCTTCCTCTTAAAGATGGCAAACAAAGTCTTTGAAGTGATATTCATCTGAATTATTGTGTTTTGGATTTAAAATAAAAAGTCCTGAAAGTTTAGGGCTTATAAAGGATAGGAGACAGATTAAGTGCGAAACGAGGAAGGCATAACAGTCCTGCTTTAGTAGCAGATAAACTTAGATTTAGTTCTATATATGCCTCCATTTAAGGAATCTGAATCTCTGTGGCATTGCTGGGATAAAGAACATCATAGGCACTTGATTTTCTTGCCTTAAAAGGATACATATATATTGATGACTGACAGTTGTTGAATCAAATAAATACAACTCCTTCATTGATTAAAGTTTATTTGTTTTTTCCTTTAGTCTCTAAAAGTATGTGCTAATAGGAAGATTGGAAATTGGTGTTGGACTCAACCTATATTTTCCAAAGAGAACACATTATCTATGAATTGTAAACTCCACATATAAATATAAAAACTAGCTAGTATATTTTAAAGACTTTAGTGAGTTTAGATGATCCTTGGCATTCTTTACTTTCATGATTAGGATTTAAATTGAAAGCAGCTAAGGAACAGAGGGATTTTCCTGCTAGAAATAAAGAAGTGAATTCTGCACATAAAAAAACAGAAAAGATTGAGAGAAGGAACAAGAATAAGGTCTCTTCTTAGGAGAACTCTAAAGCTATTTCTAGAAAAACCATAAATGTGAAAATAAATTATACTAATCTATTCCTTAATTTCTTTAATTCAGAGCCCACTAAAATATGCTTCAAAGAAAGCTCAGGATGACCTGTTCTGCCCAATTAATTTTGAAGTATTGAAAATCAATTAGTTACAATAAACAGAACTGTTCTCATTATTTTAAGCAGCTCACAATTAGCTTCATAGAAAGATGATTGTACACAAAGCTTTAAGTACAAAGACATGCTAGCACTGACAAAGAATACTGTGTACCCTTTCGTTCTAATTCCAAATCTCTTTTGCACTACCAGAACCAGCTTCTTGTAGTGAATTCAAACTTTTACCAAGTGGTCTGCTTTTTATAGAACTGATTTAAATATTGAAACACTGGATTTTTCCTTCGCAGCATGTGCGACAGAAACTGAAATTCTTCTGTGAATGTACACATAACATGGTACCAGTTTTTGTTTGCTATACTTTCAGCCTGCATGCAATATAGAATGAAATATGTTTAATTCTTTTCTCATTTCTTCTAGCCTCTGAGGCACTTGGCTTGCCAAGGTACCCCCACCTCGCCACAGCCAAAAAGGACTCCTTGTTCCTCTCTCATTAAATCCAATAGATTTGCTTAATAGAATCTTTTTGCTTTCCTTGTCTATCTGGCATGCTAACTGTTTCACATCTGCAGTTTCTAAGGTATTCATTAGCTCACCAGAAAAAAAAAAAAACATGATTAGGAAAAAAGCATAATCTGCATATTTCCTACATTACTACATTGATTCACTATGTCATTTCTAAAAGAGAGACAATATTATGACTCATGAGCATGGAGGGAAATAATGGAACATTTAATTTTTTTGTTGGTTCAATGAGTGTACATTCGATGGCGACATGAACTAATTGCATAGTTACCATAAAATAACATGCGCTTTATTTTTCTGTAATAATGTAGTAACTACATAGTAACTTCTTAGAAAACAATGGTAATTACACAGTAACGTGATAATGGTGCTGCTTTATTTTTCCTAACAACTATGCAATGAACTGTACATGAAAAGGAGAAAATATACCATTTCTGAACTAATGCACGTACTTGCCTGACGGGTTTCTTTCTTGGTTTTCTTACCTGAACCTCCTTTCTTCCATTTCAAGACCTTTACACTATTCAAAAGTCTAAATCTAAATCCTTTTCACAATCTCTCTTCTTCAAGCCTGACAAGCTATTTATCCCTTAGAGTTCTATCATGTGGTTTAGAACTGAAGCATAAAACTGAAATACTGTGTAGGGCTTTATGATAAGAAACCCAGAAGTTACTTAGAATGGCAAAAAATAGCAAAGCCAGGGGGTCACTTTAGCAGACTGTCTTTGGGCAAACTGACTATGCAGGAGATCTGAGGCCCTTCGGGCAGGTTTCCCACTGAGCTAAGCTGGCCTGGGTAATCTGAAAGAGGGGAACACATTTAGCTTCCAGGGTGAAGCAGTGTAGAAAAAACTGATTGCACTTCTTCTGTTGGATGACCCATGAAACACATTGCACGGTCTTGGTGAGAGGAGAGGAGGTAAGACAGTGCTTCTCCATGTCTCAGCATGCAAAGGGGGTTAGGGGACTCTCAAAAAATAACTTCTCTATAAAAAAAGGAATATATCAAAATGGAATTTCTGTAGGCACTATTCAGTGTGTGTGATGGGAACAAAGAGAGATTCACATAGTCAAAGAGACTTAGATACGTGGCCAAGAAAACAAGACAGACAGGAAGAAAGACTGAGACACAAAGGTATGCAGACTGAGAAACAGCAAGAGAATCAGAGGATGGCAAGGATCAAGAGGAACAGAAAAAGAGACAAGGACATATAGGGAAGGAGGCTTAGACAGAGAGGGAAAAAATGAGAGTAGTATATAGAGACAGAGGGACAGAGAGAAAGGGAATGAGAAACAGAACAAACGATACCAACAGACAAGGGGTAGGGTTTGGGGGAAAGAGAGAGAGAGAGAGAAATGCAAAGACAGAAAAAGAGTCGGTGGAGTGGAAAATAGATGGATAATAGTATGTATATATTTGTATTTTATATATAATATTCCATAACAGATAGATAGATAGATGGATGGATAGATGGATAGATAGATGGATAGATAGATGATATGGAGTCAACTTCTGAAAATGTTCTGCATAGGATTCTCCTGGTTTATGGTTAACATTGTTCTAACTATTTTTGGAGTTGTGTGAGGGCCAGAGGCAGTGCTTCTGTTCATTATAAAACTGCATTGCATTTTCAACTTCTGGTTTGGTACCGAGAAATGAATCATACAGCCTCAGAGCAGTACTGTCATTTTTCTCTGTGGTCTAATTTAAATTCTCTATCAAATACCATTGCAACAGTGACTTTTAACATTTTGCATGATTTATGCTGTTAATGAGCAAAGAACCAGAGCAAGTTGGGGTATTCTCTATAAAGGGAATAGAATAAAATAAAACCCTACACACAAACCTTGCAGAAATATTTCAATTTGGTTGGGTCTCATTCAAATTGATCACCTTAAGAGCTTGCTTTTATTTAATGCAACTGAAAATGGCATTTTTCAATGACTAGGGTAACGGAGTAGAATTCTTGCCCACGGAAAAGAACAAAAGGAGTGGAGAAGAAATATCACAAAGATAGAGGAAAGCCACCATGTTATCTGATTGAATCCAAAAATAAGCTGTTTAGCCCAAAGGAAGACAAGGAAGACACGAAAAGCTTCAAATATCTGGGGTCACTGAAGCCAAGTGTATTTTGGTAACCTAGTGGTCTAAATTAGATCTCGAGTTCTAATTTTCAAAAATGCGTCATTGTATTATTTAAAAAGGATATTGCCACGTGTTGAGAGAGCACTTTGTAGTGGATTAAGAAAGGCACCAAGAGCCCAAATCCTCGCCCAAATCCTCTAACATTGTGAGTAATTTATCATGTGATCCTGCGTAAAATGTTTTGATTGAGCTATGCCACTCATGACTCTAGACTTTGGTTCATCAGCCTATCTCATGTTTCTCTTTGGATATATGGGTTCCTAGTATCTAAACTTATTTACCTGAATTGTTAATAAAAACAAGAAAGAGAATGGGGAAGTAATTCAAAACCATCCACTCAACCAATATGAATGGAGACCTCTGTGCCTCCCTAATCCGTGGAAAATCTTCCGTGCTGGTCACTGTGCAGAGACCATGGCTACATGTGGCATTGAGTGCTAACAGTGTTCACCATGAGTTGAAGCTTTATTGATATTATGGATCGAGTTGTGTCCTTCTCAAATTCACATGTTGATGTTCTAACCTCTAGTACTTGATCTCAGAAAATGACTGCATTTGTAGATAGGGCGTTTAAAAAAGAGGTAATTATATTAATATGAGGTCTTTAGGGTAGGATTTAATATAATTTGACTGATGTCTTTATAAAAAGAGGAAATAAAGGATAAGACACGTACAGAGAGAAGACTTTGTGAAGACAAGGAAAAAGGTAACCATCTACAGGCCAAGGCAAACAGTTTCAGAAGAAACAAACCCTGCTGACACTTTGAACTCAGAACTCAGACTTTTAGCCTCTAGAAATATGAGAAAACAAGTTTCTAGTGTTTAAGCCACCCAGTCTACGGTACTTTGTTATGGAAGCCTTAGCAAACAGGTATAACAATGCGTTATTAAATATAATATAATCATAAGTTATTGTCTGTGTCAAAACCATTTTCAGAGTGTAGGCACTCCTTAACTAATGAAAGTCATACAATATCAATGATGAAAGTATTTAGTATGATATTCAAGAATAAATTATATCAACTAATCATCTTAAAAGTGATACTTGGAACCACGGTTTACTCTAAAAATAAACTTGGCAGCCTTCAGAGTAATCAAGTTTTCTTTTCCAGGCAAGATGCCCTTTCTTCTAGTCTACACTAGCTATTTGTAGTAATACTTAAAGGCCCAGAGACCCTGTCTCTCAGTATTGACACCCCATTTCTTTGTTCCATCCACATGCTTCATACATATACAGAGAGACTATTATCCCTCTCCTCTGTTGCCCCTTTAGTGTCCTTTCTCTGTCCCTTCCTCCGGATGACTTTGCTTCTTTTAAAGAAGATGCATTTTCTTTTCTGTCTTAGGTGTTGATGTTTCTTTTTCTCCACTTGGCATTCTGGTCGCCCTTTCAGACTTTGTTGATGATCTCTTCTCTTTTTAAGTCTAAGCCAGTTCTATCTAACGTGTGACCCTAGAACATTTTCTTACAAGTTGTGTTACCAGTCTACAAGGAGATAAGGAGTTTTCACCTGTATGTAAATTTACTGTATCACCAAACTCACGGTTCAGTTTGGCTATTCAGCTAATATTATAATTATTTGAATAGTAGCAGTAGCAGTAGTAACAAGATCTTCTCAGTGAAAGAAAAAAGTATGTTGATATACATTCTGGTACAAGTTACTTATCTCATCATGAGTAGAGTTGGTCTACATGTTCTTCCTGTCTCCTTTATTCCATAACTCTGTCTTACCTTTGGAGGACCCATGATCTTATTTCTCTAACTCTAACTTTCTTCTCCAGGTACCTAAATATAGATGTTTCCTTGGTTTCTTCATTTAACTTTGTCCCTGTGAGCATCTCCTTCACTCCCTTGAATCTCTTTCTAACTTAGAATATTGTTCCGCATATCCATGGCTACCCATGGAGCATTCTCTGGTTGTCTCTTAATTTACCTGGAAGAAAGTTGAGCCTTTTGCCAGATGCATCATCTATTCTTAGAACATGCAGTGGATCATCAAATTTCTCTTCCCCTTCAGCAATTCAATTTCACATTTTATTCCTTGGGACTGCCTCAACTTGTTCACTGCTTTCACTAGAATGGTAAGTATATTGCTCTATGCTACAATGTGCCTTTTCGTAATGTTTTAACTTATTTTAAAAAAATGTCTCCAATGGAAAAAAAAACCCAGAGCTCTTACTGTTTTTTTCAGAGTCCTTGTTAGGGAGTCCTTTCTAGAACTCCATGGCCAATATCTGTCTACACATGGACTAGAAAGTAGTATTAATGACTTAGCATGCAGATATTTGAGAAGGAATATTCTTGGGCTCACTCCCTATACCTGCATCTGTTGTCAAGTGGTTACTTGTTTCTCCCTGGGAACGATCTTTTCAGGAAAGTGTTCTATCAAAGCTCTTCCCTTGTATCTCCTTCCCCCACCATGACCCATGGTGCAGTACAGAACATCTGGAGGCCCCACACTTTTTCCTTCCTTTCTTGCTATCTTTCCCTTTATTATTTTGCAGATTCTTATCTTGCTTTAATTCCTCAGATGTATCCTGGCAACCTCTCTGCTGCTGCTCCTGCAGGTCTCAACCCTCTCCAAGTTCTCCGTCATCTACCACAAATCCATGGTGTTTACTCCAATGCTTCTCTTCTGATTTTAGCTCTTGCTCCTGTAATGCTATCTCTACTGACCTGTTTTTCTTCCCTGTAAGTTCTTGATTTATCCTAAAAATGACACTAAGGTTAGGACACTAGGTTTCCATGCAGTCCATTTTGTCCTGTTTGCAGGAAGAAGTATTTTTATAGTTTATATTTATTCTTAAAAACATAGCAAAGATGCTGTACAAAAACATAGACTTGAGACTCCAGAACTCAGATTTCCTTTCTATTGGACTTGCTATAGGTAATCATAAAGTCTTACTATAGAAGGGACTAATTTGGTGGAGATTCTGGAAGGAAGGTACTCTTGGCAGTGGATGGGATAGGACTGACGTAATGAAATGTCCAAACTTATTTCTCTGACTGAGATAACCTGGATACTTTATTATATGCTTAAGTTCAACTTGTTTATTCTATTCTAGTTCAAGGAAGATGATGGACCATCAGTTTTATAACATTTCAGAATTGTTTAGCAATGGTTTTTACCCAGGAGTCTGGGGCAGTAGAACACGACAACTGAGGACATGGTCTTTAAAGTCAGACCAAATTGCATTTTGCAGTCTTTTTTTTTTTTTTTATAAAAAACTGCTTACTAAGTGTGTGGACAAGGGAAAGTTATTCAGCCTCTATGGGCCTTAGATTTCTACTACATCAAGTGGGAGATAATAATACCTTCTTATAGGGCTATAAGGAATCAAACTATTCTAATATACTTAACTATAAAATAGCCTTGTTGCAATAATTGCAACAAAAAGCACAAAAAAATTAACTTGAAAAATATATTTGGCATAGTTCAAAGAAAACCTAGGTTATATGGTAGATACAAAAACCACTTTGGGGAATCTTGGAGAAAATAGAGACTCAGCCAGTCTTTCACCAGAGCAGCTATTACTGGGATTTGGTGAACAGGCTTGTTTGACTTCCTGTAAAAAAAAAAGTTATATATATTAAGAAGCTGGGAGCACTGAAAACAATCAGTAATTTAAAATAGAAGCCCTAAATTAAAATGACAATGGCAGGCACTCCTACTTGCAGGTGCTTATTTGTGCTTGAGTAGCTTGTCTCATGTAACTTAAGAATGAGTGGTCTAGAGTTTTAAATTTAATATTTTTTCCCAGCAGGGCTGAAAAGGCCAGGTTAGATGGTGTGATGATATCTCTAAAGTGTTAACACAGTGTCCAGCATATAGAAAATGCCCTGCAATTTGTAACTATGACTATGTTTAGTTACTGTAAGGGCTTCAAGGATCCATGCATACCTCCTGAAATTGTAAGCCGATTATTCATAGCATGTATTTTTCTAAGGGTTAGAATACACACACACACACACACACTTTTCGGACAGGGTTTTGCTCTATCTCCCAGGATAGAACGCAGTGGGTGCCATCATAGCTTGCTGCAGCCTCAAACTCCTGGCTCAAGAGATCCTCTACCTCAGCATGCTGAGTAGCAGGGACTGCAAGTATGTGCTACTATGCCTTGACAATTTTTATTTATTTCATTGGAGATGGGATCTTGCTATGTTATCTAAGCTGGTCTCAAACACCTGGCCTCAGACAATCCTCCTACCTCAGATTCCCGAGTAGCTGGGATTACAGGCATGAGCCACCATGCTAAGATGGAACACATATTTAATCAGATTATTAAGCATCCAGAAGTATTTCAAATGCTATTCCAAATATGGAACCAACCTAGAGTCTCTGTTCATCTTTGAAGATGTCGTAGGCTAATATTAAACCCGTGGAACTTCAGTTTCAGAGTAGACAGAGGCCAGACACATGTGGAAATCAGCTTAAAAATCTGGAAACTGGCCTGAAGTTGAAGAGATGGTCAGAGGTGAAGAAATGATATGTCTGCTAGCTTTGGGCAAGGCTAATATTATATACTTCTCCTTGTGGATCAAGAAGCCCATTTAGTTGTTCTGTTGATTAAGTTCAGATTCCTTCATTGATGATTCTTGAAGCTGCCTCTTCAAAGATGCTGGTAATTGCCAATGATTAAGTGATGAGTTTTATAACTTTTGGGTGCTCTACAGCACCACAAATCCTTGCTTTGAGGCATTGTACATTGATTTCAAAATGTGGAAACTTCCTTATCTTTGAAAGCTTAACTTACAGTTCATTCTATCAGTGGCCACTCATACACTGCCAGATGGCTCCATTTCCTCAGACAAACACATCCAATGCTTTCTACTATAATACTGACTATATCTAAACAGTGATGTTTATTTTTTACAGAGGTTAAACACTTTTTTTCTCCCTAAAAGTCAGTTAACTTTAGAATTATATTTTCTACTCTACTGAGTACAGGCCTCACTAAACCATCCCGCTGGTTGGGTTTTTTTTAAACAGTGTTGCAGTCTAGGAGTTTTGTTTTTCACTCTTATTTCTGGGTTTTGTTTTTTTTTCTCCCCATCTTTCAGTAGTAATTCGTGACATGATACATTTGCCGGCACCTTGGCTAACTATGTTCATGCATTCCTTTACACCTTCTAAAACTGTAAATGTAATCCAAACCACAGTTGTCTGAGGGAGACCAGGAAGTGGGATACTGCAAATCAGAGGTGTGGTGCAGAGATGAGTGCGCGCAGCAGATAACTGTACTTGATTAGCTAGATTTAAATAGTGTCGGATGAATTTGCCAGGTGAAAATAAAAATTGTCAGTTCAGTTTAATTTCATGGTGAATCAAACAAGGAAATTAGATTCTGCTACTCTGTCAGTTTGACATCCACAGCAAGTGACAATTAGAGATGATGAGAGAACTTATATTTACTCTGAAACTCTTGATATTCTGATAGGCATGTAACTTTTATTTACCCTTGCATTGCAGAAGAATGTACATTAGTAGAGGTTGCTAGGACATTCAGGATAAAGGCTGAGCAACTGCAAAAGGGGCAGGTAGAGAGACCAGTGCTCACTGTCACAGCCTGGTGTCATCAGATTGAGAGGTATGTTGGAGAAAGAAAGCCCTTGGGCTGTTAGGCCAGAGGGGTTTAGAGCTGAAATGCAGATAACAGCACAGTGGTCACACATCTTGCTTCAGCAGACAAGATTACATTAGAGCAAGTCAAGGCTGGAAGGCCCGGAATCAAAGTGATTCTGACTTGAGCTGTGGCAGCCAGACCATTTCAGTGGATTTTAACTTTCATCATAAACCCAAGACCAAAGCATTGAGCAACTTGGAGGACTTGCGTTTAAACACAAATACATTTCCAGATATTCTTCCCCACCACTCCTAATACAAGTAAATGGAATTTCAATTTCAAATTAGGGTTCAAAGAGCATCAAAAATTTAGTAGAACTGAAGCATAAAATGACCACATGGGAAGTTGCTTCCTTGATTTGCAGCAAAAGTTCTTGGCAAGAGGTGGGTCTCAATAGCATGAGGAAATCATTGCCCCAGCTGACTTTGCTTCCAAAGAAAGAGTTTCAGGGTTGACTGACGACTTTTGGATAGCAAAGAAGGTATTGGGAGCTATAAACAGAACGAAAGGCAAAAGATGGTTTGATTCAAGGAGAGGGATAGAGACTAAGATACTCTCATCTTTGATTTACTGGATATATGGTCATTTTTAAGGGATCCTTTATCTTGGGACTATAAAATTGAAAACAGGGCCTAAATTAAGTCAACTCACATCTTTTTCCAAACCTTCTCATAGATCTGGATATTTTTAGATCTCACTCCCTGAAAGAAGATCTCGCTCGCTCTCTTTCTCTCATTGACTAAGAAGGGAAAGAATTCTAACTCGAACTAAATACTTATCTTCCAACAAAAACAATGTATCAGTGTACAGTGCTGGTTTCTTATTTTGTCCTTTCCCACATTAACCTCAGAAATGTGTGTTATAACCAGCACATACCAAGATGACTGTAGAATAAACAGTGCATAAAAGAGTATAGATGAATACTTTGGGATTCTAATATTTTGGTACCAGGAGACCTGCCTGGGAGGTTTATAATCTGAAAACTTAAATCTTGAGTCAGGAAAACTTGATAGTTGCATGAGCATATCTTTATGGTTACTGGTGATTTTTGAATTTATTTTCTCTAATCTGTATGATCAAAGTAAAGTTAGGCTTAAAAGGGGGGGAAAGAATCCTGTATAATTTGCGGGTGATATTTTCCCCTGTTAATCAAATCGGACCATATGAGATTATATCTTAATTATTTGGAAATGTAGTGATGTATACAGGTATAAGAGTGAAGAAAGAAAAATAAATTAATTATTTCTTATCTTTTTCATACCTGTCTGGGTATAAATTTAAAAACAGGAATGCTCCCATTGCACTTTGCCTCAGCTATATAAAATTCTCAATGATTTGATTAGTGCTTATACTAGAATTCTAGTATAAATGGAGTACCCTCATTCTAGGGTACTTGTTACATATAAATTCCAAAAGTATCTATTTAAGAACTTCTTCAACACTTTAAAAATGAGACACAATAATGATAAACAACTTGAGCTAGACATGAATTGGCAGCACACAGCTCGACAGCCTTACATAAATCCTCACATTTCTGCATCTTATCTTTTATTGGAAGGCTAATTGATGTTTGAGTATATCATTCTGAATCATACAAGCAAGATAAATATTTATAAGTGAAAAATTGTGTAACTGAGAAATATAGAAGGGGACTCCCTCACTTGGTCTTAATACTCACCATATTCCTTAACCATTAAACAGCTACAATCCCTCACATAAAGTATACATTTATTTATCTCCACTTCTTTTCCTCTCTTCTCATGTCTTTTCCTTTCACTTCATTTCATTTTATTTCTTTTTTGCCGAACGTTTCTTTAGGGCCGTAACAGCTTTAGTAGACCACAATTTATAGCTCTATTTTACTGATGGCAAGTACTTAAAACTGAGATTTAATATTTATTCTTTAGTTAATATTTTTTGAGGGCCCCTGAAGAAAAATACAGGCATAAGTATATAGGAGAAGTGTCTTTAAAGAGTCACTTGCTATCTAATGCCAGAAAACATTTATCTTTGATACTACCCTGTCCCCACCTTGAAGTCCTTTGTGAAAATCTATATTGGCAAAATATAATATAAATAGGATCCTTTCGTGGTTTGCACAAGGTTTCAAATTATGCATCCAACTTTCTCTAAAAGAAATACATTTCGCTGCTAGCATATTAATTGCCAGTTGGAACATTCTCTAGCTCGACCATAACACAATGCCATGGTTCATTACCTGCAGATACTTGACTCACCGAGCCAGTGGTTACATGCAGATATTCCAAATGACTTCATAAACACAGGGGCACATACTGTTAAGCAGTGATTAATTCCTACCAGACCACGTGATGCCCTGTAATTCTTTAATGGTGCCAAAGTGATCTATAGCATGAGAGCAGACTTTGGCTAGCTCAGCAAATGCCCAAGGGATGCATCAGCACCATCTCTCCTTGCAGGCATTTGTGCGGATTTTATTCACCTTGGAAAAGGACCTACAACTTGCACTGAACAGATACTTTAAGAAACTTGCATGTGCAGTTGCTCGGGGGGGAATAAAGGGACATTTCTTTCCTCTTAAAAGTATACATATATATATATATTTTTTTTTTTATGGTGCTCACGTGATCATTACACCCAAGAAAAGGAAGTGAGACCACTGTCCTTTCTCTGTTTTTCTGGCATCATTGCTGCGAGAAAGAGTAGACCTTTTTTCATACATTTTGAGACGCTTTATTCATTATACAAAAAGGTTCTTCTAAGGACACACATCAACAGCCAGTTCCATCAACAGCAGAGCTTGAACAGAACGCATTTAGAAACCAGTGAAGTTACGACAGCAATCGACCTTTTTCAGCGATGCGCTCCAATTTCAAATGAGTGTTCTGGTGACTGTGATGTCAGATAGCGTATTTTGATTAAAACATTTCTTTATTGAATTTTTTATGGGCACATTACTGGAATCCCTGGGTACACATAAATATTTTCTTCAGGACAATGCAATCCAGCCGAGAGGAGGGACTAGACCTGGAGTTGTAAAACAGGAAACATTAAACCCAATGGCTAGGGAGTACACAATGTCCTAAACATCGGTGAAGCCAATTCTCCCTCGGGCCTAAGCCATTCTTGGAACTAAATCAGATGCTTAGGGAAGAATATGAATAACTGTGGAGCACTTGAGACATAGATTAAACTGCTAAATGGTATATAGGAATAAGACCCTCACAGCACTATCAAACACATATTTGTTTATGTAGAAAGAATGGGCTCTGCAAAGCCCTGGTTTGGAGACAGACATCTCAGATCCTAGTCCTGATTTAAACACTTACTCTCTGGGAGATTTTGATAAATCCACAAGAATATCTGGGGTTCAGATGCCCAGTTGTAGATGAAGAGGTAGTAATACCTGCTGGACTGGGCTTCCACACAAGGCCCAGCAAATGAAGGGAATTAGTGTGTCTGAAAAACTCCCCGTAAAGCCTGAAAGCAGATAACAAAGAGAAATTGCTGTTATTTAGTTTAGATGAAGACGTCAAAAGAAACCTCCAAAATCTTCTTTAAAAAGAAAAATCAAATCTGAGGCTTTAAAACAATTTCTAAGCTGAGACTTCTGTTGAAAGCTCTGTCCTCTCTTTTACCATTACTTGAAATTAATTCTTGAAATGACGATATGGACTCGGTAGAAATTCTTTAAAAGTTACGCTCTGCTGTTAAATTCAGTGCTTCTTTGGCCCAGGGTCATAGCTCAGTGGTGAGAGCTGAGAGTGTTCTCTGTGCGATTTCTCTAGACTTTAAATTAGGAAAGTTGCTCACAGCGAACATGGTTGTAAATGAAGGGTTACACGCAGTTCACATTTTATTGGAGAGGAAATCATAACTTTTGTCTTCTTTTTGGCTTATTGGGATGATTTACATGGTTTTAAAAATGTGGGATGGCACTCAAATAACTCATGTGAATTTTGAAGGAATCTCGGCTGTCTTGTTTCAGAATAGCTCCTATTTCTGTGTGATTTGTGCATGCATCTGCCTGTGTGTGTGCATGTGTGTGAGTGTGTGTGCTTTATGGTTTAGATGGAAATGGATAATTCTGAAAGAAGACTACATAAATGATCCAAAGTAATGAGAAATCCACATGATAAAATAGGTGTCCTGCCCTAGTCATCCACCATGCAGAATATACTTAAGCTGATATTAACTCTTCCACAGTCAAGGGAAGGATTCTTGTAAATAGGTACATACCATCTTGAACCATAATATATTGCTTTAAAATTATCAAAATTTCTAAAGTGACTTAAAGATGATTGCGAGTGATGTTGATGTGTTTTGTAGTTCTTTATTAAGGTACAATGATTAAAGTGTGGAACTTTTATATATATACAGAAGCACACACATACAAACTGGAGTATCATTCTTTTTTTTCTGAAGGGACTTCTGATCGGAGGAGGTCATACTTGATAAACAATCTCACTGGCACCCAGTTTTTTCACACTTTAAATAATTAAAGAACTGTTTTGGGGTTGATTTGAAAGAAGAAAATTCAGGATCATATATTATATCCTTATTATTAAATCACCAAGCATTTTAGATGCTTATTCTAATTCACAACCCAAGTCATAAAACAAATTGAAAAGTCTGATTTTATTGTATAAATTAAGCTAGAATGAGTCATTCATTCTGAGAGAGAATTTTTTTTGAGTTTAATTTTAAAAGCTAATAAAAGTTAATAAATTCTAGTTAACACTTACTGTAATCCTGGCTAGGTGATAGAAATATAAGTTGAATGAGATGTAGTTCTTGCTTTCAAGTTGCTGAAAGAGGTGAACGGAAAGCTTTAACCCCACAATTACCAAGTTGAGGGATCAGAGCTTGGAAAGAAGGCACCTGCTGCATGTATGTTCAGATCATTCCACATGCTCTTGAGAGAGGGACCAGTTGATGCTTGGTGAGGTGTACCTCAGTAGTTCCAAAATTGGTCATTAAGACAGAAAAAAAAAAAAAGAAAAAAATGAGTGAAGATAAAGAAAAATTGGAGGTGATCAAACAGGATGCTGATGACACATGACTTGAAGATATTTAAGGTACTGAATGCATGATGAATCTTGTGTATGTAAGCACAGGCAGTTATAATGTTAAGAAGCTAGTGACCTTTGTTTATATATTTTTTAATTGATTTAATTTTTTAAAAATTGGGGACTGCTTCTCAAGGAATGTATCTCCCATCTTTTTTTGTTTTTTGTTTATTTTTGAGTCGAAGTCTCACTCTGTCACCCAGGCTGGAGTGCAGTGGCACACTCACGGCCACCGCAGCCTCCACCTGCTGGACTCAGACGATCCTTCTGCCTCAGCCTTCCAAATAGCTGGAACTACAGGTGCACGCTACCATGCCTGGCTACCGTGTCTCCCTTCTAGGGCTCCCACTTGTTTATGACTATTTGCTCCTTTCTCTGGCAATGGGCTTCCTTTGTGTGCCGATTTTCACTTGTCATTTCAGTTTGTGTGCGGCCCGTGAGGGCCACCTCTAGCTCACCTCTGGCCCCTCTTCATCATGACATTCTTGCTTCAACTCCCACGACTAATCAGACACAGTATTTGTTCATAGTCCAGTGAGAGGATCTAAGTGGTCCAGCTTAGGGACTGGGCAACTCTGGGTTGGGGTGGGTGTCGTCCTGCGGTACAAGGCACAGCCACAGCCCCTCAGCTCCAGGTGAGCTTAGCTTCTTCCCTTAGGAGCGTGACCAGGATATGAGTCATGACAAGATGCTTGTTATTTTTAAAAATGTTTTCATTTAAAATTTTTACTTTCGCTCTTGACTCCTCTCAAATTAGACAGAAGAAATTATTTTGGGTATCAATTAAGGTTTGTACTGATATACTTAAATAGTACAACCTTCTCTCAAACTGAAGACATTTGGTGATCTAATTTATTTGGGACATGGTACCACTGCTATATTTAGTTGTTCAGGCTACTTGAAAATGAAATGCATAAAATGTCCTTTGTTAGCTGTGTTGTTATGCGATCAAGATAAGTATCTTAAAATCCTTGGATACTGGTCAGTTACTCTTTGCTACATTAGATACCACAGGGGTAGAAGCATATATATTTATATTTTAAAGCACTGTTCGTGTTGCTTGCTTTATTCCAAACACTTGTAGGCACTTGGCCTCAAATGAGCTTAGAAGACTTCTTGGCCTTTTTAGCGCAAGGCCTAGAGGTATAATTGGCCTACCTCTCTTTGACCTTTCTAGCAACTTGGCCTTCTGTGTGCACAGTTGCCTCCCTTATGATGAAGAATTTTTTTCAAAAATCTTATTTGACTGCATAAGATGACAGATAAACAGACATATAGATAATAGCTAGATTGATAGAAATAATACACTAGACAAACCACATTCAGTGGTAGAAAGAAAGACATGTTTACCCAGTTTTATTCCAAAATCCCTTTGCACTTTAAACTCCATTCTCAATTAAGTTGGCTTACCTATGTGGTTTTAAATACTCCATTGGGTCCTTACGTCAAAAGAGATATAACCTTCTTAGAGATGGTTGGTTGAGAGATGAGTTTTGTAATGGAGAAGGCTCTTAGGGATACTTAACATTTTTGAGGTCCGTGGTAGTATACCCAGAGCCCCACAGTCAACTGTCCATTGCTGAAATAATTCAAGCCTCCTAGAAGACTCTTCTGTTTTTCTTTATTTTATTTTATTTTTTTGAGTTGGAATCTCACTCTGTCAACCAGGCTAGAGTCCAGTGGCACACTCACGTCCACCCCAGCATCGACTTGCTGGGCTCCGGCCATCCTTCCGCCTCAACCTCCCAAGTAGCTGGAACTACAGGTGTATGCTACCATGCCTGGCTACTGTTTTTCTATCGTATATTTCTTGGTGTCATTCTAGTGATAGATGGACAGATGATCAGAACTTTGAGAAAATATTTTTTTAAAATTCCATTTAAAAAGTCTGCGATTATACTGTTAACCTGTAAGATTGGGAATGAGGAAGATGGAAGGTATGTGTTGCTGTCAAGTTCAGTGGGTAAGGGTATTTGGTTGTAAATTTTTTAGAGTGATACGTTCAAACAGCATTTTGGAATATAATGTCTAAAAAACCATGAAGCAAAGACTCATTAAGGCTAAGCTATAAAGCATCAAACTACTCTCAATAGGTTAAGCTATTTTGCTTTGTGAAACCTTTTTTTTTTTGGTGTATCATTGTACATTGTTTTTCTTACATGGTGGGATCCCTTTAAGTACAAATGTTTGAAAATAACACAAACATTGAGGAAAATTTGCTCCCTCCCCTTACAGAAAATAAAGCATAGAAACTCATTTTTACTATTTTTTATCCCATATAATTTTAAAGGTTATGCAGAATTGCTTTCTTTAGAATGTCAATGCATGAATACCTATGATCTGTAGTGTTCTTTAGATTTTTAGAGTGATGACCTAACATACAAAAGAGAAGAATATACTGCATTAGCTTTCTCTGATCACTAGATAATCGATGTATATGCAGTTCACATGGTAGTGAGGTGGAGGCAAACAATTTTTTCTTCTGAATTATCTTTTTATATGGATTTACACTAGCAAAGGTACAACCTTGTGTCTTATGGATAAATGAGTAATTTCTTAAATATTAAGAAAGAAATTGCATAGAAACTCCTCTTAATCCTTCTTTTGACATAGGTGTTTAAAAAGATCCTGGTGTAACCCTGTCTCCCCAGTTGAGCAATATTTTGAAGCTAATTCCTTAAGGCGTATATAATTCCCTTTCCTCAAATCAGTGGAAGAAAGACTTAGTTTGACTTTAAATCCTGTAGAATTAAATTGCACCTGTTTTCAAAGTTTTCATCTGTGAAGTACAACTGATTTCATAAGGACCAAGGTAACTGTAAGAGAGTCTGGGGTTTAAAAAATTACTTTTCTTTTCATTTTTTTTAAAACAAATGTTCTTTAGGCTTGAGATGATTCAACTGCCTCAGGTTTTCTCCATAAGAAGGGGATGTCAGTGCTGATAAACACTGCTATTTTGTCCTGAAATGAGGTCTTTGAAACTGAAACCACACAGTTCTGGTTGTATAGGTCATGCTTTTTTCATTGAATTATATTCACCAAATCATCAAAGGAGAGTCTTTATTCATTCAGTATCTCCCAGACTGTATCTTTACCTACATCTATGTCTATGTCTACATCTCTATCACAACTTAAAAAAGAGATCTTAAAGATAAAAACATTGCCATTTCTAAAAAGAAGAATATTTAAACTTTATTTTAAAAATCAGCACAGTTCCATTCTGTTTGTTCTTCCATTATACATTCTGGTTTAAGAGGTTATTATTCTACTATGTGCAATTATATCTGGACTAGCAGAGGCCTAGCATCCATTCTGTCACATTTACTTTTTATTTGAAAAGTATATTATAGATTAGTTTTGCTTTTAGAAAAATATGAGAAAGAAAAAAATACTCCTTTTTTCCATAATTTATAATTCCCAATCTATAAATTAAAATAATTTTCTTTTTACTTGTATCTATCTTTAAGGAACACATGTTAATCATTACCCAAGATTACATACTGGTTTTTAGTATTTTGTAAATAAGTTGATTAAATGGAAGCATTATTCTTGTAGATTATTACTAAGAAACATCCTTTGGCTTATACAGATTTTACTTGTATTCAATTATCACCAGACACTTTTGGTGACTAGTATCTTTAAAATTATGTATCTGTTGGCAGAGAAATTTACGATCTAAAAAAATACGCTTTAATAGTGTTCAGGTTTGTATTTTAATTCTCACTTGCAAAAAGTCAAATTAAAAATAAAATTAAAAAACTTAATTATAAGTCTGTAGCCTCTGGGTCCATAATAATTTACCTGTGGTATCTTTTCTGAGAAGAAAAAATGATTGATTGTCTCTTCTAGGTTGCCCTGTTAGAGCCATTTCATTTCACTTTGTCATAACTTCATCAGTTATTTATTGCTCTATAACAAATCACCCCACTTTTTTTTTTTTTTTTTTAGGACAAAATACTTTTATTATTAACATATCTTTTCGTACTATGAGTTGATGAGAATGAATCTTGCTCATGGTGTTTCATGAGGTTACGGTCTTCTAGACATCCAAGACAGTCACTCTCATGACTGGCAGTTGGTGCTGGCTTCGGCTGGACCTCAGCTCGAGAGCCTGTCCATGTGAATTAGGCTCTGGTTTCCAAGTGCAAGCACTTCAAGAGTGAGTATCATGAGAAGTCCTAGTGGATGCTGCAAGACTTCTGGTGACCTATTCTCAGAATTCCTGAGACCATTATTTTCACTTCATTTTACTTGTTAAGTAACTCACAAACGCTTACACAGATTTAATGAGAGGGAAATATACTCTGCTACTTACTGGGAGGTTTATCAGTCGGTAGCAATGGAACCAATAGGATAGGACAATAGGCTATGTGTGTGTGTCTGTAGTGTGCATGTGCGCGTGTGTGTGATGATAGATAGCTATTTTAAGAATATATATCCATATATATTTTAAGGAATTTACTCACACAATTGTGGAGGCTGGTGAGTTCAAAATTTGTAGGGCAGACTGACAGGATATTAACTCAGGCAAGAGTTGAAATAGCAGTTTCAAGTCCATACGGCAGGCAGGCAAGATTTCTGTGCCAGAATCTTGGGGCAAAATATCTTTCTTTTTTTGAGAAATATCAGTTTTTGCTCTCAGAGCCTTCAACTGACAAGATAAGATTCACTTACAATGTCGAAGATAATCTTCACTTATGGTCAACTGATTGTCAGTGGTAATTGCATGTACAAATACCTTCATGGCAACAGCTAGAATACTGTTTGAACAAACAACTGGGCTCCATTGCCTAGCCAAGTTGACACAAAAAATTTAAACATCACAGGAGGTACATAAATTTTTAGATCATCTTTAATTTAATGTAGTTGCCATAAAAATGCCTTAACAATGGTAAGATTTTGCTTCAGAGGCAATAACAACTTCACACCCTGAGAAATTATGTTGACTAACTGAATCACATGTCTCTTTTTTTCAGATTTGGTAAGAAGACTGTTCTCCAGTCTTTATCTCTTTCCTACTCTGACTCATCTTTTGATGTTCAGAACCGATAGTTTATATACAATTATATCAAGGCACTACAGATTAACTAAATATAACATCTATCCCGCGATTTGGGAGGCTGTGGTGAGTGGATTGCCACGGGTTCGAGACCCGCCTGGGCAACTTGGTGAGACCTCATCTCTACAATAAATTAAAAAAAAAATTAGCTGGGCATGGTAGTGCGCGCCTGTAGTTCCAGCTACTTGGAAGGCTGAGGCAGAAGGATCACCGGAGCCCAGCAGGTCCAGTCTGGGCGACAGAGTGAGACTCCAACTCAAAAAACAAAAACAACAAAAACAACAACAACAAAAAAATCTATATCATTCTGACTTTCCTTTCCTTTTTAGCCTTTACATTTCTGATTCTATTTCTTTCCCTGGAGCTACTTTGTCACCATTAATATATATATTAATATATATTCAAGTGCCCTTCTTTCTAAAAAGAACAGTACCTATTTAGTTTGAGGATATCTCAATTGATACAATTTTAAATCTCTAGTTGGTGACCTATTTTTTGCATTTTCTCAACATCATGCGCATATCTAGAAGTTTTACTTATAAGTTTAAGTAAGATTTGACCTGGGTTCCATGTTTCTTTGAATAAACAGACTTGGCTAATTAATTTAAGTTGTTTTTTTTTTTTAACTGTGGTCATCTCCCTTCCTACTATTCATTTTCAAAGGGTATTGGCTCATTAATAATATAATCCTCCAGGGTCTTGTATACATGCATATTCCTAGACCCTGTCCTTGGGTTGTGAAGCAAAAAATATTGAAGTTAGGTACAATTTGCATTATTTTAACAAGACACTCGAGGTAATCCCTTCCCTAATTAGAGTTCATCTGTAATCATATTTAGTACTTTAAGACAAAACTCAGTCTCTACTCTTCAGTGCTATCTTCTTCTATTCCAGATTATATTATAGGTCATTATTTAATTGACAGTTTAATTTTTTTCAGCTTGTATCACCTTTTATTGAGCCTGTAATAGAAATAAGTCTTATAGGCCTTTACTAGCAATAAGATAATCATAAGTTCTGTCTGCTGCCAGTCCAATATTTTAGATTTTTTAATGGCACACTCAGCTTATGGCACCAAGGACTGTTTCAGTCTGATACACACAAGTGTACAGCTATATAAGGAACTAATTACAGATATGAGATCTTACATACTTTGTGGCAATGGAGTGAGAAGATTAGTGAATCTGAGAAATGTCACCTACCAGTTGTAGTATAGGAGAATGAGTCAGGGTTTGTTGCAGTTTCTGGAAGCTAGGCATATTACACTCCCGGAGTAAGAACATGAAGAGGGCTAATATGGCCATCTGTGGAAGGTTGTTGGTTTCTTGTGACTTTTTTCTTTTTGGTTAGTTCACATCTAAGTGATAGTGATAAGTCTGGGGTCGCTGTTGTTTATTATGGCCAACATTTGGAAGGAAAGCTGATTGCTGAGTAGGAAATTAAGATAAACTGGAACCCGTCAGTTCCTTGGCATCTGTCTCTTCTTGCCTCTAACCTATGTTGATATCCAGAGTGTAATGGCTGATGTTTCATTTATACCTCTCAAATCTCATGCAACTTTATTTTCAGCCAACTCTAAGCTGAAGCCATATGGAGAAGGGAATTCTGGGAAACATTGCTCTTAATGTAAACAAATTGACAAAAGAACAGTTCAGCATATTTCGCTCCTTGTCAACTTGACATTTATCCACAGCTCTTTTCATCATATTTAAGTTTCAAATATAGACAGCAAAATCATGCTTCTGACTAATATGCATCTGCCTTCTTTACAACTGAGACTTTGCTAACTTCCTCCTCATAGGGGTTTTACAAAGCCTTGCTATGTCTATTTTATTTGTAATTGATGTTCATTCTTTGCCTAATGTTAAGCTTATAATAACCCACTCCTAAACTAATAACCATTGCAAAGATCTTGGATTAGAGAGAGAGATTATCTATAATTTCATTTTTGAAACTGAAGAACTTTGTAAATTTGGGGTACCCCTTTCCAATAATTTTCCAGTGTGATATATCATTAATTAATAATAGGCTTGCAATGTTTAATTTGCAATTCAATTTTATTCTAAATTATAACTATGTTTTCAGGTTGTTACATAGCCTTACTAATAATGCCTGCTTAGTACTCTACCTAGTGACTGTGGTATCAATTAATTTGTTCCCATTCTACTGATGCATATTATTAAATTGCTTCCAATTTTTCACAGGTACAAATAGTCTCATGTAATCAAATATAATGTGTTCCTAGACACATCTATGAAAGTAAAATGCATGAAGTTTGTACAAGTTATAAAGGAAAGTCCATTCCCCAAACCTAAAAATTTTATGAAATCCATAACTATTTTTCCTTCAAGACAAAATTCTTACAAGTTATTTTTAAAAAGTTCTTGCTCTTTTATTTGCAATACAATACTGTTAACCAGTTTAATTCTAGTGAATGACTGGCTGAGACTAACAATTTCCTGATTCATTCTTTTTTGCAATTTTATTACATTTGTAGAACTAGTATTTTTATCAGCATTTAAAAAATATTTTTATGTTTTTATAAAATAAACATAACATTCAATAATGTATCAAAGTAATTGCACAAACATTTCTGAAGAGACAAAATGGTGGCAACACTACCAAATCAGAATGTTTCCAAGAGGAAATGATAGCTTAAAATGTTCATTTTTTCAGGTGACATACAGAAGAATTGCATAATTGGAAGTTTTACAGAAGTTGAAAGTATGAAAAGTCAGGTGTTTTCTTAGAAGGTGATAATGACTTTGTGCTTATAACATTTTCCATATTTTGGATATTTTTTAGGATAAATAATAGGCTAAAAAGTATGAACATTCTATGACTCTTGAGACACTGGTGAAATATACACATCAGAGTGTGATTAGATGGAGAGAAAAATATTTTCTAGAAAATGTGATATCTGAGCTCAGTTCTGGAGGGAAAAGGAAATTAACAATGTGAAGGTAATGGAGATAGGGAATAAATTACTTTTCAGGCAGTTAGGGAAACAGAAAGTGCATGAATTGTTTGAGGAACTGTTAGTAGCCTAGTATGGAAAAATGTAAAATTCTCTGGTATTTTACTATGTAGGAAGGCCTTCAAATTTATAAGTCAGATGATGTGTGCTTTAGTGCTGTTTCTAGGCATGTGGTCTTGGACACATCACTGAATTTTTATTTTCTCCTATGCAGTGTGAGACTATGGCTCCTGCTACCTGGCTTATATATGGTAGCATATTAGATGATATGTGCTAAAACATCTTAGGAATACTCCAAAGCGCTATATATGTAAAATTTTATTATTTTCTAGAAAATGATTTCTTTTACCTACTTTTGCTGTTTCTCTCTTCCTTCCTACTAAATGGTATGTTAAGCCGGCTTATAATTTCAGCCTTCTGGGATGGTATTATCTCTTTTATTAAAAGAAAAATTACTAAAAAATGTAAAGACCTACCAAGTAGTCTAGGCCAAAAGCCTCTAAGATATAGAACAGAGGACACATTAAATTTTTCAAGACTTACTACAATGTGCACTTAAGGTAAAGCTGACAGTGGATTAATACTGAGAAAATCAATCTCTGGAAATTTGGTTGTGTGTTTGGCATTACTATAAAAACTATTGGAGGAAAATGGAGTTTCTAATTCAAGTTAGATAGCTGAGCATAATAGCTGTCTTAAAAGTATGGCCCATAGCAGAGATGCCTGTAGGCAAATTTAGACAGTTAGTAGAATTTGTCTTATTGCCAGCTTCCATTTTTTTTAAACAGACTTTTCTTACCTTTCAGTCCCGTCTGCCTTTTTCCTTTTTACCTCCATTCTAAATAATTTTTGTGAAGCTGGGGAATATAATCTAATGTGTTCATTCATTTTTAAATACTAAAATATGAATTTATTAATTTTAAAGACAATGTTTCTCCAAGAGTGGATTGTGAACTCCCAGATGCTCTAACTCAGGTGATTTTAACACTCAGTTCATTAGAGAAACACTGCTCTCAGAATATATCTCTTTACACAGAAATGCAAGAAGACTTTTCTATTACTACAAAAGAAATGAATGAAACATTATCATAGTGTAATGAAAATAGTGCTTGGAATAAAAACCCTCGATTTTTTTTTCCCACTGACTAAATGTCCCATGTTATTAGCTTAGTCTCTTAATCTTTTTGAAATTTTCATTTGCCCATCTTTAAAATGAATACAAAAATAATAATTAAAGCTACTCAATCTCACAGAGTGGTTTTGAGCATTGAGAGAGGAAGATAGTTGGTGAAAAGTTACAACTCTGAAATAATATACTTATATGTCATTATCTTTACTTTAGTTAATGATGAAATGTCTTGGGAAGGGCACATTTAGCACTTTTTTGTATTAAACTATATCTTTTATTAATGCTAAAAACCCAACCTCTAGATAGTTAAAATATATGAATACTGACTGGGCTCAGTGGCTCAGCCTGTAATCCCAGCACTTTGGGAAGTCAAGGAGAGTGGATTGCCTGAGCTTGCAGGTTCGAGATCAGCCCAGGCAACTTGGGAAGACCTCATCTCCACAATAAATCAAAAATTAGCCGGGCATGGTAGCGCACGCCTGTAGTTCCAGCTACTTGGAAAGCTGAGGTGGAAGGATCGCCAGAGCCCAACAGGTCGACAAGGGGTGGTCGTGAGCATGCCACTGTACTCCAGCCTGGGCGACGGAGTGAGTGAGACTACAACTCAAAAAAATATACACATATATATATTTACACACACACACACACACACACACACACACACACACACGCACACACACAAATTCAACATATTAATTACACATAACTGAAACTATAGATATGAGTTTTTATTATTATAGATATATTTCAAGCAAAAAGCTTATGATTGGATCAGAATTTCTGTTGGTGTTCAATAAATATTTACTGAACGAATGAATGCATTTGTAGTAGATTTGATATTTTTAGCACAGAGCTATCCTTTTTTATTATATTTTCTAAAAATTTCTCCTAAAAACAGAAAATATGAAAACTTTAATACCTTATTGATGTAGCATCATGCAGGAGTTTTAATATCAGTATGACAGCATATCAATCATGATATGAATAATGCAGAGAAATTCTGCCTTGGGGTTTATTCAAGAATCCACTTGAGCCTCATTTTTATGATTTAAAGGGTCATTACCCATCACTTCAATTATAATTTTGTCTCAATGAAATGAGCATATGTCTGTCAATAACGTTGTTTATTAATTATTTTAATCAAACCCATAATATACTTAAGAAAATCAGATCTATAACCATTGTACTCCTAAGGGAAAAGTTATTTTTCATTCTTGTTGTTGACATTTTATTTAAATCCTTTCTAAAATAACATATGAGTTACTTAATATGATTTTGCATTTAGGAGTGAGCCTTCTTATGTTTGGTTTATAGTGAGTAATGGGTATTATCTAGTCTCTGAGCTGCAATTATCTGCCACTGAATATTAGCAAATAGTGTAGACTTTCTGTGTTCCAAATTTCCTCTCTCTTTTCCTCCTTTTTGCCTTTTCTTTCTTCCTTCCACTCTTTCATCCATTCTTCACCCCTATCATCAATACAGCCAACGTTGATTATCTTCTATATACTATAGAATGTGTGAGATGTAGAAGAGATTTCAGTCAGTGGGTGTATTCAACTGAGGGTGGTTTTGCTTTCTGGGGGCCATTTGTCAATGTCTGGAGACGTTTTGCTTACCATACTGGGGCAGTGTTACTGGCATCTACTGGGTAGAGACAAAGATGCTGCTAAATAAAATGGACTATAAAAAGGACAGCTCCTCACAACAAAACATGATCTGTTCAAAATATCAGTAATGCTGAGATGGAGAAATCCTGCCTCATGTAATTTCTGTCTTTGCCGTATACTCAGTGTTGGCATCTTCTCTGCAATATCCCCATCATCCCATCATGTGTTTTCTTTCTGATCTCTCACTACTTCTAATATGGAATTTTCAATGGTAATTATCCATGATCTTCAACATGTAGAAAGTATTGAAATCTTTGCATCACTGTCTGGAGGTTTCTATTTCTTTCATGGTCATCTTATTGACCTTGGGACACAACATTGTTTCTTTCTGTGTGTGATTATTGAGGTTTATTAACCACATTCCACAACAACACTTTGTGTTAAAAATTAACATAAACAGAAATTTTCATATTTCTTTTTAGTAAGTGAAGTGTAGTTTTATTAAAGAGAAAAGGTTTGTTTTTTAATGTGATGTTGTTTGAAAGTGTTAAAGCTAGTGGCCGAGAACATAAACTTGGAATCTATATTCCCTATGTTTGAATTCTGGCTCTGATGCTTATTAGCTATGCAAATCTAGGCAAGTATCTTAATTCTCTGTAAAATAGGTTTCCCATAGGATTGAGGTAAGTATTGAATTAATTACTACATTTCATCAATACAAAGATGTTATTGATTTAAAAGTACAGTGTTATTTTACATACCACTAAGAAAGAGAAAATGCTACCAGTCAAATCATTCTATGGTATCATGTATAAGGCATAGACCAATTTCAGAAGTTGATAAAATGTGGAAAAAGTAGGCACTTTAGAACAACAACAACAAAAAGCCAATATATGTAAATAATTTAGAACTGTGCTTACACTTTGTGCAAAATATCCATTGACACTTGTAAAATAAACCACCATTATGAAGACAGGCAGTACCGTTCAGAATTACAGCTGCCAATATTCTTCTGTGGGATAGGAATTATTTCCTCTTCCTTTACCGACAATACTTCTTTTTTAAAATACTTTTAATTTTAATAATTTTTCTTTACTGATAATACATGTTTTAGAGGGCCATTAACAACTTGAGCATTAATATTGGTCATGTGATTCTGTAATGGACCTATCAAAAAAATAAAGTGCAACCAACTAATTGGAAACATTTTGTGGGATGAGGAATTTTGGTCTGATTTGTCCTTTATGTACTTCTCTACCTGATTTCGTTCTATGTTCTGTGTCATAGTAGTCTGATACGTTTTTTTGACCACCCTGTACGAGAGTAAATCATTCTCATGGCCTGTCACACCATTCTCATGGATGTCTGCTTATGCTCCTCTCTTTGTGTTGTGTCTTCACCTTTCGAAGTATGCCTTCCCTTCTCCATTTTAACACAAACACCTAGAAGACAGGGATCAGGTGTTAATGGTCTTTATAAACCTAGTAGCTGGTACAATTTCAGATGTAAGACAAAGATACATTTCATACTATACAACTTGTTAGTCCCTTTTGTGCCATAAGATGTAGAAAACACAAATATGCCAGGACTAGAAACTAAGTCAACTGGTGAAATAGAGTATCTACTCCCTAAAAGACTATGGGAGTCAGAGTTCAGTGCGTCATATTAAAGCATAGAAAGCATTCAGACTGAAAAAGAGTGAGAGTTTCTGCAACACTTCTATTAGTCCCATATCTTCATAAACTCTCAAGTCTGAGTAAGCCTGAGAACTTGAACTCTTCCTTTGATCCAGTGTGAAGTTGGCTTCCAGTTTGTCCTTTCCTAGAAAGGGGGACCCAAACAAACTTGGAATTTATTTATAAAAAGTCGTGAATCTGTTCCTACATGTTTCAACTTCAATCACGTCAAAGTACTCGTCATTGGATGCGATACACCTATAGAGAAACTTTTTCAACTGCTCAAAAGTCTTTGAACTCGTCGATTTTGATGGCTTGTAGTGCTTCTGCCGTTGTTTCACCTCTTCCACACTGGCAAAACATTTCCCTTGAAGGACTTTTCTCATCTGGAGAAACCAAAAAAGTCACTGTGGGCGAGATTGGGTGAATAGGGAGGGTGGAGCAAAGGGGGTCCTGCCATATTCGGTCAAAAACTGCTGAACATTCAGCATGACGTGGGCAGGTGCATTGTCATGGTGAAAGAATCAGTCACCTGTTTGCCACCACTCAGGCGTTTTCCCCCCACATATTGTGACACAACATTCTCAAAACTTTCAGATAGAAACCTTGGTTGACTGTTTCATCTAGATGAACACGTTCCAAGTGCACTACAAAGGGCCCGCCCTCCAAAAGCTAATTTCAGGTTTTTTTTTGGCCCTTCCCCCACCTCATACATCTCATTTTGACATGCGGCTGAAGAAACCAGAAGATAAAGGCAATTTTAGCTGCTTAAATGTTTTGCTAGAGATGATCAGATATGTAAGATGACCGGGGTATATTTAAAACCTAAGATTAAGCCAGGCAGAGACAGCGGCACAGCTGGAGGATAATGACTAGGACTCTGTTTCCTCATCACTAAGCCCAGAAGGAAGAGCAATACATTCCAAGCACAGAAAGTTCAACTAAGAGGTTGGAAAATAAAACAAAACCAACCTGTTCTAGGATTTCAGGAATGCAAGAATACACTCCTGAAATGGAATTTAAGCCATTATACACAAAGTTTGTTTTCTCTTTACCTACGTAAAGTGAGACTAATGTCCACAGTTGCAAATTTCTTATCAGCTAAGCTGTTAGAATAGATGAAGCTTTTTGCCCACATTGGGTCACGTATCAAGGACAATATCAAATGGCAGGCTGCTAATTGCTATGTGGTTTATTGAACCTAATATATCAACAAACATAATCTAGGAATAGAGCTCATAAGTTTAGTGTTTTCCGCTTATTCCAGTAGCTTTTGGAAATTCAGTCCTCCATCCAAAAATAGTAGGAAGAAAGCCAAAATAGAACCATAGTAGAAGAAGAAATATTACCAAGCTAGCTATTGAATTTTGGGGAAAAACATCTCATAAGCTTTACATCCCAATTTATCTCCTTCTCTGAAAGAACACACTTACTTTAATACCTCCTGATCCTGGTTTTTATTTAGGCAGATGGCTGGAACATTACGATAATATATTAACAACAGATGCACACCTTTCCCTGGACTTCACAGTGGGGAGGCTGCTGTCTCAAGAAATTATTAATGGAATTTAAAGTCTCTCACTTCCAGGTCATAGGTTTGAAAAATGCTGCCTTTGTTGTATCCCAAAATCATTACTATCTAATATGTGTCTTGCATCATGAACTTACTCTAGATATCACATTGAGTATTAATAAGTAGCAGTTATGAGTAGACAGGAAATGATTTCTTTTTAAAAGATGCCACAACATATTACTCTTCTGGGTGGTGTTTTAACTCACCCTAAGACAGAAGCACTGAGATTCTGACAGAGACTGACTACATTCTGTGGGGGTCTATGGTATCTTTCACAGACAGTTCTTTTGTGACAGGGAAAATAAATACCTTGGGTAGTAATTAGTTTTCTAAAAGGTCAGTTTACTTTTTAAGTATGCTTTTCAAATGTTATTTAATGCTTAATAATACCTTAATACATTTAATAATTTGAAATCCAGATGAACTTGAGGCATAAATTATATTCTTATAATCTAAAAGGTTACTTGCCCAAAAAACATTATTAAAGGAAAATATTGGGGTTTGGGAAACAAATACAGTGTAAATCCATTTCTTTAAGTTTTTTTTTTTCTTCTTAAGATTATCTGAAGTTACCTGAGAGAGGACAAATAAGCTGATGTTGGACTATATTGGGGACATCTTCCTCTGCAGAGTGAAGTTAATTTACTCCCATAATTTGCTACATATGGATTTTAATTTTTCAAATTAACACAGAGTAAAAATGACTATTTGGTGGACTTCTCTAGAAATTTTAGTGTATATGTTCGTGTTATGCCCACCACGATCAGGATACAGAGAGTTCCATCATTCCCCAAACCGCCCCTCTATTGTCATTTTTTAGAAATATACTTCTCTACCCCAGCCTCTGGCAACTACTAGCCTGTTTGCTAACACTACAGTTATATCTTTTTTTGAATGTCTTGCATATGCAACCATACGGTATTTAACAATTTAAGCATGACTTTTTTCACTCACCACAACAACTCAGATCTATTCACGTTGTTGCGGTCTATCAGTTTGTTTCTTTTGTTTGCTGACTAGTATTTTATTGCATGAGTTAGGACAGTTTGTTTATCCAGTGACTCATTGGATAACAACTGGGTTTTTAGTTTGGTTTGGGGCACTTATGAATAATGGCTGCAATAAACATTCATGATAGGCTTTGTGTGAGCATAAGTTTTAATTTCTTTAGGGAAAATACCTAGGTATGAAACTGCTGGCTCATATAGTAAGTGTATGTTTGACTTTGTAAGAGAGACTTTGCTCTTTTGCATTGCCATCATTGTATTGTACGTGAGTTCCAGTTACCTTTCTTTCTTACCAGTCCTTGTTAGAGTTTTTATTTTAACCCTTAGGGTAGGAATGTGTAATGTCACAGCATTGTTTTAATTTACATTTTTCTAATGACTAATGATGCTGAACATTTTAAAGGTGTTTATCTGCCATCTGTATGTCTTTGGTGAAGAGTCTGTATAAACTTTTTGTCCATTTTTAAACTAAGTTGTTTGCTTTCTTACTATTGAGTTTTGAAGTTCAGGATTCAAGTAATTTACAAATGATTTCTTCTAGTCTTTTTAAAAAATTTTTTCTAGTCTTTAGCTTCTCTTTATATTCCCTTAATAGTATCTTTTACAGAACAAAGATTTTAAATTTTGCTGATGGCTAACTTATCAATTTTTAAAATTAATCATACGTTTGGTGTTATAGCTAAGAACTCTTTGCTTATTCCTAGAAAAAAAAGAGTTTTTTCTAATGTGTTTTCTTCTAAAAATTGTATAATTTTAACATTTTCTTTTTTTCTTTTCTTTTTCTTTTTTTTGAGTTGAGTCTCACTCTGTCGCCCAGACTGGAGTGCAATGGCCGCTACTCCCGGCCACCGCAGCCTCGACATGCTGAACTCCAGCGATCCTTCCGCCTCAGCCTTCCAAGTAGCCAGAATTACAGGCATGTGCTACCATGCCCGGCTGTTTTTTTTTTATTTTTTGTAGAGATGAGGTCTCGCCAAGTTGCCCAGGCAGGTCTCGAACCCGCGGGCTCAGGCAATCCACTCACCTCAGCCTTCCAAAGGCGTGGGATTACAGGCTGAGCCACCCAGCCCGGCTAATTTTAACATTTTAAATTTATATCTGGGCCATTGCCTTGCTAGACTCTGGTGTGGCCATGTGCTCTTTTAGCTATGGCTATCGCCATGCTTCCTGGCTTTGGGCCCCTCCCCCACCTTGGGAAGGTGAATCTTCTCTCTCTCATTTACTTTTAAATACACTATATTTTCTAATCTAAAAAAAAAAAAAATTAGATCTGTGATCCATCGTGATTTTATTTTTGTGGAAAGTATATGAGGGGGGACCAAAAAAACCCAGAGTTGTCTTTTGGAGGGTGGGCACCTTGTAGTACACTTGGAATTTGTTCCTCCAGATAAAGCAGTCAAACAAAGTCTTTATCTGAAAGTTTTGAGAAGGGTGCATCATAATTTGTAGGAGAAACATTCTAACTTGTGGCAAACAGGTGACTGGCTCTTCCACCATGGCAACATACCTGCCCACACTGCACTAAGTGTTCAGGAGTTTGAGACCAAAAACAGCATGACCCCAGTGTCCCACTCTCCCTATTCACTCAATCTCACCCAGATTTTTTTGTTGTTGTTGTTTCCCTAGATGAAAATAGTCCTCAAAGAGAAAAGTCTTGCCAATGTGTAAGAGATTAAACAAGAAACAGCAGAAACACTAAATGCAGCAAAACTAATGAATTCAAAACTGAGCAGTGGAAAAAGCATCTTGATAGGTTTATTGCATCAAATAGAGAGTACTTTGCGGTAACTGAAGTTAAAACATGTAAGAATAAATACACAATTTTTCAAACTCCCAGGCTCCAGCAATCCTTCTGCCTCGGCTTCTGAAAGTTCTGGAATTACAGGAATGAGCCACCACTCCCAGCCCTAAATATACCATTTTCAATAAATAAATTTAGTTTTGTGGGGGATCCCCCTCATGTTATGTTGAGATCTATTTTACTGCATATGGATGTCCCAACACTATTTGTGGCAAAGACTCTTCTTTCTCCATGAATAGTCTTGAACTTTGGTCAAAAATTACTCAGCATATTTGTATGAGTGTATTTCTGAACTTTCTATTCTGTTTTGTTGATATATAGTGTCTATATACTGGCTAATAACAAAATGTTTTGACCATTAAATCTTTATAATAAGCCTTAATATTATAAAAGATGAGTCTGCCAATTCCCTTCTTTTCCAGAATTGTTTTGGCTATTCTAATATCTTTGCCATTGCATATCAATTTTAGAAGCAGCCCTTCGGTAGGTATAAAAGAAAAAAATACTAAAGAAGGCAAAGGAAAAAGGGCTGACTACCTACTGGGGAAGCCCAATCAGAATTGCTCCAGATTTATCTGCAGAAATGCTATAACCCAGAAGGGATTGGACTCCAATCTTTAATGTTCTCAAAGATAAATAATTTCAACTAATAATTTCCTACCCAGCCAAGCACCAGCTTCATTAGCAATGGAGAACTTAAATCCTTCTCAGATATCCAATCCCTAAGAGAACATGATGCTTTAAGACCAGCTCTACAGAAGATGCTTAAAAAGGTACTGTGCACAGAAGAAAAAAGAAACAATTGAAAGACCACATAGTTCACAAGATCACAAACAAACACAGAACTGATAGAGAAGCTAGCACATCTGCAAAAATGAAACACACACATATATTAACACAAAAGTTAAAAGAAAACAAAACAGCATTATAAGAGCCTTATGACAGGGACAGACTCTCACAGTTCCACACTCAGCCTGAATGTGAATGGACAAAATGCACTTGAAAAGACATAGAGTGGGAAACTGGATAAAAGAGTATGACCCAACAATATACTGCCTTCAGGAAGCACACCCCATAAAAAAGGACACCCACAGACTTAAAGTTAGAGGATGGAGAATAATCTTTCAGGTGAATGGAAAACAAAATAAGGCAGGAGTCATGATCTTAATATCAGACAAAACAACCTTTACGCCATCGAAAATGTTAAAAAGATACAGAAGGACACCACATAATGGTAAAAGTCTCAAACCATCAACAAGAAATACCCATCCTAAACACATACACACCCAACACAGGAACACCAGGATTTGTAAAGCAACTATAGGTAAACTAAAAAAGGACATTGACTCTAACATTGTCATAACTGGAAAATTAAATACTCCACTGACAACCCTAGATAGATCATCAAGGAGAAAAATTAATAGGGAGACCTGGAACCTCAACTTGATAGTTGGTCGACTGAACTTAATAGACACCTACAGAACACTCCACCCAACAACCACAGAATATGCATTCTACTCTTCACCACATGGAACATGCTCTAAGACTGACCCCATCCTGAGCCATGGATCAAGTATATTCAAATTCCATAAGATTGAATTACTGCCAAGCATCTTCTCAGACCACGGTGGAATAAAACATGATTGTTTCTAAACACACAAAGACACGGACACTAAGCAGCATGATGCTGAACAACTTCTGGGTCAACACAGAAATCAAATCAGAAATTAAATGATTCCTGGAAACAAATGAAAACAAAGACATATCTTACCAAAATCTCTGGGATGCCATGAAAACAGTACTAAGAGGGGGAATTTATGATTCTAGGGACACACATCAAGAAAACAGAAAGCTCACAAGTCAATAACCTAACAAATCACCTAAGGGAGCTGGAAAGGCAAGATCACAAAAACCCTGACTTCAGCAGAAGAATCCAGATGAAAAAGTAAAAGCTCAAATACAAGACACAGAAGACAAAAATATCATAGAAAAATATTAGTGAAACAAAAAACTGATTCTTTGAAAGGATAAATAAGACTGATGGCCCCCTAGCCAGTCTGATCAAGAAAAAGAGAAAAAAAGGCCAAATAAACACAATTAGAAACACAAAAGATCAAGTCACAACCCACTCCAAATAAATACAAAAGATTATCAGAGTTTACTATGCACATTTGTATAGAAACACACTTGAAGACCCAAATGAAATGGAGGACTCTCTGACATCACACAATCCATTAAGGTTGAAAAAGGAAGACATTCTGACCCCAAATAGACTGATAACAACCCAGGAAATTGACTCCTTCATAAAAAAATTACCTACAAAATACAGCCCTGTACCAGATGGCTTTCCAGTAGAATTCTACAAAACATACAAAGAAGAGTTGATACCAATCCTATTGAAAGTATTCCAGGCAATTGAGAAAGATGGAACTCTCCCCAAATTATCTTATGAAGTTAACATCACACTGTTATGCTAACCAGGTAAGGACCCAGCAAAGAAAGATAACTACAGGTCCATATCCCTGATGAACAGAGATGAAAAAGTTCTCATCAAGATTATAGCAAATCGGTTCCAACAACACATCTCAAAAATTATCCACCACAACCAGGTAGGCTTCATCCTTGGGAAGCAGGGCTGGTTCAACATCTGCAAAAACATAAATGTAATTCAAAATATCAACAGATGTAAAAACAAGCTCCATGCAATTATGTCAGTAAAAACTCCCTTCTTGATTAAAAACCCTTGAACATCTAGGCTTAGAGGGAACATACCTCAAAATAGTAAGAGCCATTTTTGATAAACTCACAGCCACATGTTGCTAAACTGACAGAAAATGGAATCATTTTCCCTGAAAACTGGAACAAGACAAGGCTTCCCACTCTCACCCCTCCTGTTCAACACAGTACTAGAAGTTGTAGCTAGAGCAATCAGACAAGAGAAGGAAATCAGGGGTATCCAAATAGAAAAAGAGGAAGCTAACTTATCCTTCTTTGCTGATGATATGATCCTATACCTTGAAAACTCAAGAGAATCTGTCAAAAAACCTCCTTGCACTGATAAAGAATTTTGGCAAATTCTCAGAGTACAAAATATACATGTAAAAGACAGTCACATTTTTATACACCAACAGCAGGCAGGCAGAGAATCAAATAAAAAACACAATCCCATTCACAATAGCCACAAAAAAATGAAATACCTTGGCATCTTACTAACTAGAGGAGTGAAAGACCTGCACAATGAAAACTACAAAACACTCTCAAAGAAATCAAAGAAGACATAAACAAATGGAAAAATATTCCATGCTCATGGATAAGAATAATAAACATTCTTAAGATGTCCATCCTACCAAAGGTAATCTGCAGATTTAATGTAGTACCTATTAAATTACCAACATCATTCTTCTCAGACCTGGAAATGACAATACAGAAATTCATATAAAAACATAAGTGACTATGAATGACCCAAACACTCCTTAGCAAAAAATTAAAAAGTAAAAATAAAAAATAAAAAATAAGAAAAACAATAAATCAGGAGGTATCATACTTTCAGACTTCAAACTGTATTATATGGCTACAGTGATCAAAACAGCCTGGTATTGGTAAAAGAACAGGCATATAGACCAATGCAACAGGATGGAAATTCTGCAAGCAAAACCACAATTTCTCAACCAATTCATTTTCAACAAAGCCTCTACCACCAACCACTGAGCAGAGGAGAATCTATTAAGTAAACTGACCACATGCAGAAGATTGAAACTGGACCCCTATGTATCACCATACACAAAAATCAACTCTAAATGGATCAAAGACCTAAATGTAAAACCTTGAACTATAAGAATCTTAGAAAATGCAGGAGACACCCTTACGGAAATTGGAATAGGCAATCAATTCCTGGTCAAAACCCCAAAAAATCATGCCATAAGAGATAAGATAGATAAGTGGGAACTCATTAAACTGAAAAGCTTCTGCAAAGCCAAAGAAACCATCAAAGGAGCGGGGAGACAGACCACAGAATGGGTAAATATTTGCCGACTCTATATCTGAGAAAGGCCTAACATCCAGGATCTAAAAGGAACTCAATCATGCCAAAAGGAAAAACAAAAACAAAAACAAAACAGCCCTATTAAGAAGAGGGCAAAAGATATGAATAGACACGTCTCAAAAGAAAACATACAAGCAGCCAACAGATACATGAAAAAATGCTCAGCCTCATAATCATCCAAAAAATGCAAATCCAAACCACACTGAAATACCACCTAACTGTCACAATAGCCATCATTAATAACTCTAAAAGCAACAAATGCTGGAGAGGATGTGAAGAAAAAGGAACACTTCTATCCTGTTGGTAGGAGTGTAAATTAGTACAACCTCTGAAAAACAGTGTGGTAATTTCGAAAAGATCAAAAAATCAATCTTCCATATGCTGCAGCAATCTCCCTTCTAGGAATATATCTGGAGGAACTTAAATTATTCTGAAAAAAAATCCAAAAAAGCCTGTGCATGCATGTTTATTGCGGCACTATTCACAATAGCAAAACCATGTAAGCGACCACGCTGCCCATCGAAAGTGGACTGGATAAAAAATATGTGGTACATATGCATGATGGAATGTTACATAGCCAGAAAGAAAGACAAAATTATGGACTTCGTAGCAACTTGGTTGGATTTAGAGGTTATAATACTGAGTGATCTATCACAGAAGCAAAGAACTGAGTACCACATATTCTCACTCATGAGTGCATCCTGAACATTTATCACAATACTACAAGAAAGGAATTGGCAGTAGTGGGACACTGCCGGGGTGGGGGTGGCACATACATCAAAAAGGGTACCTGATCCCAAACCAGGTGAAGTGAGGACCAATGGGAGGCTCAAGTTTCACCTGTACTTATATAGCTAATCCTGAATTGTACCCTACATGTTTTAAATAAATAAATAAATAAATAAATAAATAAATAAATAAGTATATAAATAAAAGAAGCAGCTTGTCTATAACCATAAAAAAGTCTAGCTGAATGAACTAGGTAATGAAGACAAACTTTTTCTCTCCTCTCTTACCACTTAGCATAATTAACTGATAAAATAGTCTAGAGAGGAGAGACTAAGGAAAAACTCGTACTGTCCACACTGACAAAAGTTTGGCAAAGGAGGGTCACTTATTTCTAAGGAGGCTGAGCCACAGTCCAAGTTTGGGCTGCTGAGTATACAAATTGCTCACACACATGAGGATTTCAGATTCTTTCCTCTTGACTTTCTTTGAAATAGCAAGCAATGCAACTTAATGGGCACTCAGCAGTGTCCAAGACTTAGTTCAAGAGTACTAAGTAAAGCTGGGCTTGGTGGCTCAGCCTGTAATCCCGCGCCTTTGGGAGGCTGAGGTGAGTGGATTGCCTGAGCCTGCGGGTTCGAGACCCGCCTGGGCAGCGAGACCTCATCTCTACAATAAATCAAAAAATCAGCCAGGCATGGTAGCGCACGCCTGTAATTCTGGCTACTGGGAAGGCTGAGGTGGAAGGATCGCCGGAGCCCAGCAGGTGGAGGCTGCGGTGGCCGGGAGCGGCCACTGCACTCCAGTCTGGGCGACAGAGTGAAACTCCAACTCAAAAAAAAAAAAAAGAGTACTAAGTAATTAGTATCATGTATATTAGGAAAATACCAAGATTGTTAGACTTTTTTATTTTTATTTTTTGCTGTGGCATTAGATGGTGGAAATTATTAGTGGAATGATGGTGGAAAAGAGCTAGCACGGTATTTTTCCTTTTATCTGTTAGGTCCAATAAATAGGCTGTTTTCCTTTAGTAGTGCTTGGTTTTAAAGTATGCTTACTTTGGTCGAAACATACATGGCAAGGGATATTTGTAACAGGCTGGAAGTTTTAGCTCAGTAGTCATTTTGGAGACATATTGGCAAGATGAGAATATCAGCAGGATAGGGATAGGAAGGCATTTGTGAGAATAAAACTGGAATATAGTAATAACTCCGTATGGTATAACAGCCATTTCTTAAGTCCCATTCTCAGTCCTCTTAGTTTCACTTGTCTGTGGATCCAGCTGCTGCTGTGGGCTCTGACTTCACACAGATGTGATCTAACAGTCTCACCTCATGCCATCAGTCTCTCACCTCTGTTTCGGGGCTTCCTTGTTCACTCAGAGGGTGACACCCTGAAAGATTCTGAAAGTAAGCAAGAGCTAATATTCTGCGTGGCAAACATTTTGATTGGTAGGAGCTAGTAGCAAATTATTTCCTTTTCACCTTTCTCTGTGCACTCATAGAATGGTCCCAGAGATGCAGTTTATATGGTTCCTCAGAGAAAGGTCCTAGGAACTCAAGCAATCAGTTGCATTTATTGGCAGCCACCTGATAACACATTTTTATATTAGTTTCTCCTGCATCCATTACTGCTTCATACCCTTTGCCTCTCCCTTTTGCTCCCTGGTTCTGCAGTCCCTCATCCTACATTAGCACTTAAAGCTATGTCTAATGTTCTCTTTTTCTGGGGAACCTTGGCCAAGACACAAAATAACATCATTACTTAATTAAGAGGCCCATGTGAAGTATAATAAAATATGAGGTAAGCATTTCCAGTTGAAGAGGAATACTAAATAATTATATTTAGTTTGCTGCAATGTTTGCTTCAGTTCTCATATTTAATTTCTACTTCCCCTTTCCAATGCTGTACACTCAAGGGTAGTCTGGTCTTCTGCTCAGGGAATCTGTGCTCAATAAATAATTGTTAATTACTCTTGGGTTGTTTTAATGAAAACTTAAGCAATACATAACATGGAGGTAAAACTGATTTTTATGTTCCTTTGGAATTACATGACACATTACAAATAGAATTTATAACATTTTGGGGTCGGTAAAATAGTCGTGCAACTCAAGCAGGTTTATTTATGTTGCATAGGATGGTAAATGGGGTGCAGGGAGATAAAGTGACTCCCCCTTAGGTCACAGAGGAGATAATTGTTAGAATGACAATCATGAGTCTACCAGAATTTTATTTCTCTTCGACCTTTTTTTAAATAAGGAGTCTGAAATCATTGGGTCTTGTAAATGAATAAATCTACTTGGCGTCTATGGGCAGCATCTCTAATACATTCTGATCTTTCAATTGATATTAATTGTTAAGAGTTTTCTAGGTTATATAATATAAAATATATGATGTGGGACAATGTGAACTTCGCATGTATGAATTGATTCTATAAAAAAATTCTATAAAAGAAGCAAGTTGCATTTATGCTAGGCTTTCATTTTGACACATTCTGTGTTCTTTTATAAGCGCTTATTATTCTAAGTACATTGTGTTTATTTTTAAAAAATCACATTTTTCAAAGCTCTTTGTTACTCTCCTCAAATCATTATACATTCTCATTTATGCTTTCATTGGATCAAATTGTAAGATTGGCTATTTTTGTAAATAAGAAATATTTTTGTTCTGTTTAATGAACATAGTTGTGTACTGAAATAGAAAATTTATGTCCACCATTCAAATTTGTACTAATAGTATATATAAGCATAGTTAACATATTAAATGCAAATATAGCATATGTAATATTTTATATACATAATACATTATGAATAGCTATATAATTTTTATTTTTGTATTTATATGTTTCATAACCTGAACTAATTTTGTACTGTAAAAGTTAAACTGTATTAATACAAAATATTTTAAAAGATTTTTGACAAGTTAAATGAAGATACAGTATTTCTTTACTGTAGAATGCATCATATTTTTTCTCTTTTCGATAGTTGGCATCTGTTTTTCACTATGCGATTTTATCAAATGATAGCTGAGGTAATAATTATTTCTTAGGTATCAACAAATCCTACTTCAATACTTTCTGTATGTACAATAAAGGGGAAACCGAAATATTTTTTTTCTGTGTGTCAACATTCTCACTCCTCGTAGTTCATTAAATCAAGATGATATAAATCCCTGAAGACTGAAGTACAAATTTTAGAGCAGTATTGATTTAACCTTCCCTTTGTAAATATTTCATAGTTCTATAATGTGCAAATGCAGTCACAGACAGAACAAAGGATGGCACTTTTCTGTTAGCATGCAGAGGGGGCAACTGACAGCTTTTATTATGCCATTTCAAAAATAATACATATGAAAATGTGTAAGGATATTTTGTCATTATTATGGATGACATGAAGAATTGATGAAACATTGTTTTTAAAACAAGATTTTTGTAGGGAATACGTTAAATGTGTCATTTTTCAAATATAAATCCATTTACCTTTTATAATTTAATTTTTTTCTCTTACTATGTTTTAAAATTATTTAATGGCTCTTCTTGAGAGGCTTCATTTGTTGATCTTTTATCACGACCCTCATTGACATTGTGGAGAAAGTCAAGACGTAAATATGCGGTATTTGAGTTATTTCCATAACAGCACACTGTGAAATCATGGTGGTATAAAAATAAATATTTCATTGAAGAATCCATCAAGGAAGAAATAACCTTTCTCATCTTAGGGTTGGAAGTAAGGCTGTAAAAGTGACAAATATATTATATTACTGTTTAATGTTTTCTGTTTTTAAGCTTTATATAACAATAAAGCCATAGTCAACATAGAAGATTTTTGTGAATACTAATGTATCAAGATGTAACAAAATTAGTTTTCTGCTGCCATGGAGATGACATCAAAAAGAAAATGATGATTTGTTCTTTAAAGACTTACTTTTTAAGGAATGAGGCAGAGAAAATGGATCTATGGGTGATTGATAAGAGATTAGTATTATGAGATATCAGCATGACCTGCTTGCATTAAACTAAAAGTTTAAAGGTAATTAGACCCTTTCCCCCACCACACACTTTAGAAAAATGAAGACTATGATAGACTTTTATAAACTAGCAACTTAATGCTTTGAAACAGAAATTCAATCTACTTCAAAGCGAATTGTATTCAGAATTCTAGAAATACAGTGGTGAGGTTCACCTGTAAAGACAGAGTTTCTGCAAACGGGCCGGGCTTTTCACTAGAGGGCAAACTTTAATTGTACAGAGAGAATTTTCAGTATCTAATCCGTGTTGAGTTTTCTTATAAAAGTTTTTCATGAAAACATAATACAGGTATGTAAAAGCAAGGATAATCACATCCATTTCTTTTGCTCTTACTCTTTAAGACTGAATGGTTAGTTTTTATTTCCATCGCTGTGTTGTGTGTGTGCAAACGTTCACATGTTTGTGCAATGTATGATGCTGTACCATGCGATCTCATTTAAAGTATATTTTATTTTCTTGGAGACAGTTCAGGTTTTATTGATATTCTAATTTTTATTTATTTCTTCTTTTTTTTTTTTTGAGTTAGAGTCTCACTCTGTCGCCCAGACTGGAGTGCAGTGGCCGCTCCCGGCCACCGCCTCCTCGACCTGCTGGGCTCCGGCGATCCTTCCGCCTCAGCCTTCCGAGTAGCCGGAATTACAGGTGTGCACTACCCCGCCCGGCTAATTTTTTGATTTATTGTAGAGATGAGGTCTCGCTGCCCAGGCGGGTCTCGAACCCGCGGGCTCGGGCAATCCACTCACCTCAGCCTCCCAAAGCGCGGGATTACAGGCTGAGCCACCGAGCCCGGCTGATTATTTCTTCTTAGCACTTGATGTAGATGTCTACATTTTTCATCACGAATTCACATTAAAGCATAGTGAAACTACGGTTACTCACAAATGTCCCTCCAAGCCTGCCTCTGTATCATTGAATATGCACATAAATCTTGCTATTTGGGAATTATAGCTACTTTGTTATCTCAAAGGTTACTTTTTCTTAGTTCTTTTCAACACTTTCCTTCATACGTGCTTCCAGGTCAACCTCTGGCTATCCATTCTCCCAGTCTATTGTAATGACTGAAATAGAGTTAATTATCTGTGCCAGATAGATCCTCTCAATGTAAGTTTGGGTATAGAAACACTTGTGTCTTGAGAACAATATGCTTTACTTCTCTGCACATCCCACCCAAGTTTCAAAAAATACTCAGGCATAATGTAGTCACTTCTTAGAATCCATAAATGGAGACTTGGAAAGCAGGCATCTAGGAAGAGAGGAAGACAAAGTAAAGGGAACAGAAAAATGCATACTGTGTCTGTTTACTTATTTCATTTATGCAACATTCAAAGGAATGTACACAGATATTTATTGTAAATTCTCTACATACCTCTATGTACTATTTCTAGCCATTCAGGAACTATGAAGAACAATCAAAACAGACAAAAATGTTTGTCCTTCAGGAGCTTACATTCTACTGGGGGAAATAGATGATAAACATATAAATCAAGAAGTCATTTATATGGCACGGTTAGAAGGTTATAAATCCTATGGAAAACAAAAAGAAAAAGTATTTGATCAAGGTAAGGGCAATTGGGGTGCTTGTGGACTGTGACAATGTTCACTTTCATGGGAAGATCAGTACTCGGGACAGATCCCCTTGGAAATAGGAGATCTGAGTTGAGACTTGAAGGAGGTGATTTGAGATAGAGCAATCCAGGCAGGCGAAACAGCTAGGGTCAACTGGAAGTGACAAACACTAAGCAGGCTACAGTGATTATAAAGCTGCTGAGTGAGGTAACGGAGGAAATAGCTTGTGAAAGGCCCTTGACTGACCTGACGTGTGGTTTAAAGGAAACTTCTGGTTGCTGTGCTGAGAAAAGAACCTCAGGGTGGAAGGGCAGAGGTAGTACATGAAGAGGGAGGTGCACAGGTATCCAGGTGGGGGATGATAGTGACTCAGACTTGGGTAGCAGCTACGCAGGTGGTAGGAATGAATAGATTGCAGATATTTTAAACAGCTCCCAAGTTCTTCACAGTGGGGTATGAAAGAAAGCGAGGAGTCAAAGACAATGTCAGAGCTTTGGCTTAATGGTGAAGATCGAGTTGCCACCAAAGAATCTGTAAAAGGCTGCAGATGGAGCAGGTTTGGATGAGGGGAATTAGGAGTTCCATTTCAGAAAACCAAGTGGAGAAATAAAGAAATCAGCTGCATCTGAGACTAGGCTTCCAGAGAGAGGTATGAGCTAGAGACGTTAATTTGTGATTCATTATCCCATAGGAGATATACATGAAATAAACCAGACACAGGGAAAAAATATTGCATGATTTCACTTATAGGTGACGTCTAAGGAAAAAAGGTCAAATATATAGCGTTAGAGAATAAAATGGTAGTTACCGTAGGTAGGGGACAGAGAGGAATATGTAAAGATGTCGGCACAGGACACAAAATAGAGGATATGGAGGATGAATATGTCTAGAGAGCTGACATATAGCATGAGGACTACAGTTTATAAAATTGTAATGTTTTAGGGATTTTTGTTAGCTAAGTATATTTTAGCTGCTCTTGTAACTAAAAAGTAATTATGTGAGATGGCTGATATATTAACCTGCTTCTCTAAAACAATTATTTTACTATCCATACGTATCCCATACCTCCATGTTGTGAACTTCAAATAGACACCAAAAAATATATTTTTAAAATAAAACCAATAAGGTTGGGTGAGATCACCAATGGAAGTGAGTGTTGATAGAGGTAAGAAATGATGAATTCAATGTTGGACCACCCTGACATTAGCAGGTTGGAGAAAAAGAGACTTGTCTTCTCCAAATAAGATGGAGAAGCCAAAGTACATTAAAAACAAAAACAAAAACAATGTTTTGTTGTGAGAAGCAAATGAAATATATCAGGGAAGGAACTGTGGCAAATACTGCTGATAGGTCAAGGAAAAGGAGAACTGAATGTTGATATTTCAAAAAAACTGGAGGGTTCAAATAAAAGTCCTTAAGTAAATTCCTTTCCTCTGCAAGATAAATACCAAACGCTTTTGAGGTAGTATCCCTATTATCATGAAAAGCACATCTTTAGAATCAGATAGATCTGGGACAGTCACTTAACTTTTCATAAATCTCAATTTCTTTGTCTATAAAAAATAGATAATGATACCTACTTCATAAGGTGATTAGGAGGATTAAATATTTAAGTGCCTGTCTTCCTGCTATATGAGGAGTTCTGACAAATGATGGTTGTTGCAATTATTGCAGTTGTAGTTATAATTATTATTAACCCTAATAGTCAAGACTGCCTCAGATGTGGTTCTGTCCCACCTATCCAGATGTTCACTATGGTCCAATGTGGTCTTTTGGGTTCCAATGCTTTTCATCATCTCTAGAATATTCTTTGTGCTTTTTCTCTCCCATTGTTAGTCTATTCATTTTCCTTAGATTAGAACACCTTCCATTCATCTCTGACTATCAGGATCCTCCTCATTTTTCAAACCATTGTTCAGATTCTGTTCTCTTCTGGGAAGCTTCCTTTATCATCCTATCCAGATGTAGCTTTAATCACCTCTGAACTAATCTAACACTAATAACTGCACTATCAATCTGCTTTCAATACATACTGCATCAAGAAGACGAATCTGTTTACATGCTTTATCTCTCCACACTACAGAGTGAGTTCTAAGAGGTTAGAGATTTCTGTACCTCTCCAAAGGCACCATTAATGGCAATTCGCTCAGTCCCTCAGTGTTGGCTGACAGATGATGATGTTGCTTTTCCGGGGTTGGTTTCATACCTGGACTCCTCTCTACTCTTTAGATCCCTTTAGACAAAGCGCCTTTGGGTATTTAGAAATCTTTTAAAGGTGTTTGAGTGATTAAATATTGCTGAGACCTTTGGTGTATAACTGTACCTCTTAGGGTTAGTAGAAATAATAAAAGGGTGATCTTTAGGACTAAATGAGAAAATATATGTAAAATGCCTAGATGATACCCAATGCAGAAAAACACTAAACATAATTATTTGTTATTATTATTTATTAAAACACATTTTTATGTAAAACCTGGTGTTTCTTCAACGTGAGTAATTCAGACTCAGATTTATACAAAATTTATTAGGGCCCTTCTATGTATCTAGGCATTGTGCTAGGTGCTTTCTTAGATATCACCACATTGAATTCCTAAAAGAATCTTGAAATTTTTAAAATCTTCGATAAATGGGAGATAAGTGACTAAACAAATTGCCTAATGTCATATATTTGACATTTCCAGATTCCAAGTTTAGTGTTCCTTCATATGCATTAATACTAATCCTAATATCAATACTTAATCTACACTGAATTTGTGTAGGGCATTATACTCACTTAGTTGAGTAATGCACAATTTAATCCTTGCAATATACCTGTGAGGTAGCTGCTAATGACTTTGTAGAGATTCAGGAACGTCTTTGCCCTAGACCTCGCAGCTAGGAGTTTAGAGCAAGGGTTTCAGCCAAATAGCTCTGATTCTGCAGGCAATAGTTTTCCACTCCTTTACAACATCCATCATTTCAGAGTCTTACTCCAAATAAGAGTTAATGTGAATAGTTGGAATATACACACCTGTCTCAATGTGACAACTCTATACTGTTCCTAAAATGTTACAGGTTAGGAACCACTGGCCTAAGATCTTGTTTTGGTTTTTAATTGAACTGCTTCTATAATGCCTTCAGCATTTTGGGGGGGCATTATATTTTATCTTTAAATTTTTTTTTTAAATTTTAAAGATGTGAAGCACAATTCAGGGTTAGGCATATAAATGTTCATTATGCAGGTACCCTTGTTGATGAGGTGTGCCCCCTGAAAGAGGACTAGATTAAAAAAATGTGGTACATATACACAATGGAATATTATGCAACCCTAAAGGACAAAATTATGGCCTTCAGCACCTTTAACTCCATGTTGTTCTTCTCTTCCTTTGCTTAAGTAACTCCCATGCAGTCTTCAAGTCTTAGAATAGCAGAAAGTTCTGGGAAACTTTCCTTTCCAACTTCCATCTTAGTAGGTGCTGTATTTCAGATGGATCCCCAGGCAAATCTGTATCCCTCACCAACCACACGGTTTTCCTAATTTTTTTCCCTCCATTAAATTAGGTCTTTAAAGTTCTAACCATCACAGAGCCTGGAACAGGAAAGGTGCTGAAATAAGTTTGTCTGGTGAGAGAATAAATAAAAATTATTTCCCAACAGGATCTTTTACTATTTCTTACAGCCAATGATTCATTCTTAAAACAATTTTTTTTCACTGCTATTGAGATGATGCTTCTCCTCTGCTTTCCACTCTCCACTGGTTCCCCACCTCCTTTATGCTGGGAGCAAGAAATTTATTTTGTTTAAGGAGCTTTTATCAGAACATTCTGAATTGCCTATGTCACGTCTTTATTTTTAAGTCACCCAAACTGCTGCTCATTCCAACTTTGACAAGTGACATTTTGACATTTTCACTGAAGTTGAGTTTTGCACCTTTTTGTTCTTATCTAAATTCCTGGGGAGAGAGAGAGAGAGAGAGAGAGAGAGAGAGAGAGAGAGAGAGAGAGATCTGTATATGTATGTATGTCTAGTTTTGCATTAGCTAAAAACCGTGTCCCTAACTCTCATGAATGAAAAATCACATTCAAAGAAAATGACACATACTAATGCTATTACAGCCCAATTTTTTTTTTCTAAGGATGAGGGAAGGAGAATGGGGTCAGAATGACTTCTACAACTATATATCCCTAGAATATTGTCTCCTGTGTAGTGATTCCAGGCTAGACCATTTTGACTGACCAAAAAACTAAACTCTGTTCTGGATACATAGGAAGTAAATTTTACTAGTGTAGTTTCAATAGTCTTACAAAAGTCTCTCCTCCCTAATTGGTAGCTACAAAAACCAGGGTTGGAATAAACTATTATAAGTGGTCACTATGGTGATGTACCTAGCAGGGTCTTGAGATGTGACAAATTATTTTTATTATTATTTCTTTTAGAGAAGACCACTTCAGTATTATCATTAGAAGCACACAAAAGCACTATATAATATTGACAAGTGACCAGACTTTGCTATCCATTGGACCCAGTTTCAAGTCCCTATTTTTGTAATTTTTAAGGTGTTACCCTCTTGGACAAGATGTTTAACTTTCCTGAAGTCCAATTCATCTACTTATCTTTAAGTAGTTCATAAATTTGACAGAATATGTATGGTGTGATAGTATCTGCATGAAGTAGGTGCTCAATAAGTAAGTAAATAGTACAAATACATGTTATATAGCAGTTTATAAAGTACATTTATGTAAACAAGACAAACTTGTGAGAAGGATTGTCCTTATCTCCTCTACATACACTGGGAAACCTAGTTGCTGTTATTTTTCTGTCTCCTTTTTTTTCCTTTTTTTTTTTATGGGGAGTGAGGAGACAGGCTCTCACTCTGTTGCCCTGAAATACAGTGGAATGATTATGGTTCACTGCAGCATTGACCTCCTGGGCTCAGACAATCCTTCCACTTTAGCATCCCAAGTAGGTGGGACTACAAGTGCACACCACCATGCCCAACTAGCCTTTTGACATTTTTGTAGCGATGAGGTCTTGCTATGTTGCTCAGGGTGGTCTTGAACTCCTGAACTCAAGTTATCCTCCCATCTCAGCCTTCCAAAATTCTGAGATTATAGGCATGAGCCACTGTGTCCAGCCTCTGTCTCCTCTTTAGATTTGTGTGCTATTCATGGCAAAGGACAGTTTTATATTCATATTTTTTTCAAAGGGTCTAGTAGAGCCCATGGAACATAGATAAACTTTCTTTAATGTTTTTTTAAATTGAGTCTTAGGGAGGTTCAATGACTTTTTCAAGATCCTTCAGCTAGAGAGTTGCCAACTCAGTATGGTATGAACATGAGTCAAGTCCACTGAGACTTCCATTCTAATTTTCTGATAGTGTGTATTTTAGTAGCAATATCATGTCCACTGGAGGTCCAGAACTTTAAATAAATTGACCCATTTTTAGATGTAATTTTATTTTAATTAAAAATTTCCATCTTTTTAGCTCTATACATTTTATTAATGAAGTCTTAATATTGAGGGTAAAAATTAAGAAAAATGGCAATCGAGTATGTAGAATCCTCTTTTTTAAAGGCACTATAAAATGCCTTTGTGGAGGCAGTTTTTTCTTCAGAGTGAGGAATAGTTTTGGAGTGGCATAGCTTAAGGTCTTGATAGTTCATTTTTCTGGCTTTAAGGCATAATTACTGAGTTAGATACTCTTCGTACATTGGCTATGGTAGGGATAATGTTTGCAAACCTTTCATTTATGTGGTTTGAAGTCAGAATGAAGTTCTACAGATTTCCTTTTGATGCTTCTTATCTCTAGACAGATCCTTTCCATTAATTGGTATATATTTTCTCTCAATGAATATCAGTTGAGAGATGTTAAATGACTCACTCTCATCCCAGAGGACATCTTCCACATTTTAAAATAAAATGTCATAAGTAAAAATTAACAATCTTTTTTTCCCCCTAATGGACAATCAAAGCAGACTTCTAGTAATTTAACATTCTTGAAAACCACCATATACATTACTTGATTCGTCGATTTCTTGAACTCTCCAATTAAAAAGGAATTAAGAAGATCTAGAAAGTATATTGTTGTTCAAAATAAAAGAGACAGAACTAAATTAGGGTAAAATCTGAATTATAGGGGGAAAAAAGGTCTTAACTACTTGAAATATGCAATTTATAAACTATTATCAGCTGTCAAAGAATGACTGTGTTTAACATGAGTTTTGTGTGCACTCAGGAAAGACTCAAGAAGAATTCTGAAATTATGGTTTAGCCAAATGATGACAAATAAGTTTTCACTTGTGGATCAACTCAGAACGTTTGGAGGAGGCTTCAAAGAGTACCTTATAAAAGACAAAAAAGAACTTGAATCTGTTTCTCTGCTAGTAGGAAAGAATACTGTGGTAAGCAGCAATGTGTATACAGTGGAAGCAGGAAGCGGGAGTGACACTCTCCAAACTCCAGATCTGCAATTGTGGACCAGGCAATAAATGGTTACTTCTGGAGACAATGTGAATTTGTTTTAGTACTCCTACAGAAATTTATCTCAATATATTCTGAAAGTTTCCTTAGCAATCCTTGTAACTATGCTCCCATCGTTTATCTGAACTTTCCTGTTCCTGAGATTACATTTGGGGCTGATATCTGCAACATGCTAATGAAATGGAGAACAGATTATAGATATACTTCAAGTTCTTGAGTCATCTCTTCTAGGACTTGCTGGGAACACTAGCAAGCTTGGATGGCCAAGATCTCTCTCTTCTAAGCACTCCTCTGGCAGCAGTTAAAGCATATATCAACGTATTGTGCTTTCGTTACAATGGTCACCCAATAATAGCAGAAGGCTACTCTTCATACTGGTCATCTCCAAATAAAAAAAAAAAATCTAGTATACATATTATAGGGTCATATATCAGAGTCTCTGTCTTAGGAGCTTGCTGGCTTTGAGCTACGATGAAGAAATAATAACTGTTTTCTTTAGCATAATTTCCCTCAGTCATGTTTAGCTGTATCTTAAACCAGGAAGATCCAAAATAGACCGCTTTATTGTGGCCACCCTGTAGAAGAGTATTCTATCTAATAATTGTACATGGTTGCTTCAGGGGATCTTTCCAGAGTGTATTCCCCAATTTAACAACCTCGACACAGGCAAAACTTTTCACCTGGGAGGCTGACTTCCCAAAGGTGGTTGTGTTGGGAGCCACTGGTTTGGGTTCTCAGACTTCTGTGAGAAATTGTGTGTGCACATGACTGAAGAACAGTGACAATGTGCGCATATCTAATTTACCTCAGTGACCTATAGTGAACCCCCAAACATGTCCCCAGTTTGTCCTCTCTTTTCTCCTCTCTTTTCCTTCCTGTTTCTTCCTCTTTTCTCTCATCCCTCCCTTTCTTTCCCTTCCTCCTTTCCTCCTTACTGTCTCCTCCCTAAGTCAGTCAAGAATAAACGACATGACCTGCCCTTTATAAACTTGCTCTCCTGTTTAGGACATGTAAATGGAATAACATAATAAATTTATAAAGCATTGGCAATAAATGTGTTCTATTTCAAAATGATGTGCATGAAACCATTAAGTGGTCTTGAACACGTGTCCTTCATTCAGTTTTCAGGAAGACATCCATGATGCATTCTTGCTTTTGCCTGTTTTTTGCATTGACAGCCAATAACATGAATATATATATATATATAAATGTCAGGAAATAAACACTCTTTTCCGCTACATTTTGGCAGTAATTTTTTCCTATTTGTTTCTTTTGATTCATCAAGTTAATCTCAAAATTGTTGTAGTGATCATTTCCAAACAAATATCTGTTGATATTCAACAGAAACAATGACCATAGAAGATGAATCGAAACCTGACTCAGAGGAAAATAAATTGTTTTAAACACCTCTCCTTCCTGCCACATGTACGTCAGCCTCGGTAATTTTGAAAATGAACTCAGCTGAGTGTACAAGATGAAGTGTTTCCCCACCCTCTTTTCCGGGATTAAAGTGTTTGGTTTTAACAAGAACTTCAGAATTAATCTTCATGTTCTTCCTTATCTTTTCTTGCTCTTCTGAGCTTCTTAAACACAAATGCCTTGAAGCAGTACATCACTCCTCTTAAAACACCGGAGTCTCAGAGCTTGACCGAGGGTTCTCTTTACTACCAACTATTAGGAGCAGGACATAGGCCTTTGTTTCTTTCTTGCAGTCCTTAGGGACAAACTGACCCCTCAACCCTCATGCCTCCTCTGACTAAAACTTCAGATCTTCTCCATCAACACAACCATGGCCATTGTATTTAAGTTGCAACACCAAGTGATTATCCAGGACAATCATGACCTATCTGAATTGCTTGGGAGAAAAACACACAAACAAAAACTGTCCACAAATGCAGACCCCTGAAGTGGATCTAAGGCTTTTTGTACCTGCAATGCAAAAGTCCAAGGAAGGTACTCGGAGCAAAAAATTCATTCCCATTCTCTACCTTGAAGCAGGAAGCAATGATGCTATTTGGTATACAATCTTGTTTTACAAAATTCATGGAAATGAGTGAGATTTGTTAAAAGGAAAAAAAAACTTTAGATGACTTAGATTTAGCAGAGTTTGTTTGAGCAAATAATGATTCATGAATTCGGCAGCATTCAAAACTAGAAGAGGTTCAGAGAGCTCTGATCTGCAAAGTGGGTAGTGAGTATTTACAGACATAGCTTGACTGGGCACAGATGGGCTTTTGTCTTGCTTGCACTTGGCTGATCAGTTGGCAGCCTGTGATTGGCTGAAGCTCATCTGCTTGTGATTGGCTGAGACCTGGCTATCTGTTAACCAAAAATATACTTCTAAGTTAGTTATCAGTTTGTTTAGGTACTAAGTTTGGTTGTAGTTTTTTGTTTTGTTTTTAATGTAGTTTGAAGACAACTTCGGAGCAAATCTGGTGTCCATCCCTGTCCCAGCATATTTTACAAATCAGATAGTATAAAATACAAGAATCATTTTGGAATAGAGTCATTTTTGAAGAATAATTGCCAAATGATGAACTTGTGTTAGGATGACTCGTCTACATGATAAGAGGCTCTCAGAAATTCTCAGGCCTCCTGAGTATTTTTATGCTCCAGAAGATCTCAAAGGAGAGAAAAGGCAGAAATAAAAAATCCTGGCAAGATCTTCTGTCTACTCTCCTGTTTCCTCTCTGTGCCCTATTCCTAGTAGACCCACTGATCTTGTTATTGTCCTATATGCACCAGCATCTCCAGTAATAAGAAAAGAGAGGTTCTTTCAGCATCCTTAAGGCTGGACGCATAATACTCATTTGATAACCAGAAAAGGGGGAAAGAGGAAAGGTAGAGAAAGAGAGAGGAAAACAGAGAATTTTGACTTTACCTTGGCGGTTCTGTGGTGGTTGGTTCATCCACCTCCTGCTCTATGGGTTGTATGTCCTGCCCCATCCCAGAATCTGAAAGTAGATGTACTGTAAGCCTTGGGTCGGGAAATTAGTAACTCAGCTCTGAGTCAGATTAGATGCTAATTCTGTTGTGATCCTGAACAACTGGGATCCTGGTGCCTGACCACCTGACTTGTTCCCTTCTAACTGAGTCCTTCAGTCACTAATACCTTATCTTGTCCTCCAATTACTCTGTAATGGCATTTCTGACTTGAACCCTAGCTACTCAAAGTCTTACAGTAAGTGACTTCATGATCTCCCATCGTTTTTAAGACTGGGTTTCTTAATTCTGACCCAATTTCTTCGCACTTGAATCTCTGATAATTACATCTGGAGTTCCCTAACAAGAGCCATTCACCTGTATGGACTTTAGCCAATGTGCATTGTTTCTTCTTTCTTTAATCTCTTGTTTGCTTGTTTGTGTATCTACTTGAAAAGAACTCCAAGCTTATAGATCTTTGCAAATAATACTTAAGACCTTATGCTCCTTTCCTGATATTAATACAGGATTAACATTAGACTATGTTCCTGAATGCCTCGTATCAGAAGGAGATCATTGGTCTGGCATCTATCTTCATAAAATCTAACATATGGAGCCTGCTTACACTCCTAATCTCAATTTCCCCAATTCAGAGAGATTTGATGCTCACTAGCTGACTTGAAAAATAGAGGGGGCCATGTATCAACAAATGCAGATGAGTAACTTACCTACTTCCAGCTGACAGCCTGCTAGGAAAGGATGGCCTAGTCTGACACCCTCAAAGAACTGAACTCTGCCAACTACTTTAATAAACTTAAAAGAAAATATCCTTTCCAGAGCTTTGAGATAAGAACCCATCCAGTGACACCTTAGTTTTGGCTTTATGAGACACTGAGGACAGAATCCAGTTGAATTTTCTGAGACTTCTGACCTACAAAATCTGAGCTAATAAACCGGTGTTGCTTTAAGGTGCTAATTTTGTGGTAAATTGTTATAACCTCAAAACCAATATTTTCCATTTTCCTTTCTACCATTGAAGCCTTGGTGGAAAGAAACTGGAATTGAAATAGACGCATTTTAAGTCTGAATTAAATGTTTTATGCACTTGGCAACTTTTTCTTCCTTTAGATGTTGTGTTTGATTAAAGAAAGTTTTGGAATTAGCATAAGCAAGCTATGAGAGTCTATTGTCTTGTTAATGAATGTCCATCATTGTCTTATCAAACATTCAAAGGCAAATTCAACAACCATTAAGACAGATTAATAGTAGCTTGTATATGCTGAGTAGAAATGGAGCCACAGCCTCTTAAACACAATGTGCATCTCTTTGTATCTAATATGAATTGGCAGAAATGAGAGAGAATTAGGCTTACTGTCAGCATTGGTGAATCTGAAGTATTAAAAAGAAAACATCACAACAATTTACTTATCAACATTAGAAGTTATTAGTGCGTTTGGAGGAATTTAATTTTACAAAATACACTTAGCTATATCACTTCATATTTGATTCACTTAGATTTATCTTTCGTAAAATAGTAAAGTATTTAGCATAAATTCTGACTTTACTATATGGTAAAATGTGAATGTTTTATGGAAGTACACCAGTAAAATAGACTTTATTGGATGGATTCATTTAAGTTCAGCAATAGAGAGAAGGGATGGGTAATGATCATATAAAGTCTTGGTAAAAGCACATCAATTTAGATTCTGTTTTAATCTGGGAATGGACTTTACTGTTTAATTTGTAAATGTGAATAATTAACATTGTTTATGGGTCTTGATAATTTAAAAAAAGCTTCTGTACGAGGCCCTGAAAAATGAAACTTGCCTGACTAATGGATGTTTAGAGAAAACGTTCTGACTAATTGAGTTTTCTGTTTAATTGAGTTTTTATTTTGCCCATGATAATTAAAAATCTTGTTCAAGTGTACCATTTTACTTTCTTGCCTTAACCAGTATGCTATGCTGAAAATGAGCATATTTTGACTACCTCACAGGATCAAGGTTATTATTAACTCAAGGGTTAATGTCAGTAGCTTAAAACCGTTTATATATCAAAATATTTGTTTTTAGCATACATTTATATGTATGTATATACCTGAATTTCTTATGTATCAATAGACATTTTTTCTTAAAGTAAAATTAAGAATAATAAAAAGTTGTTGTGTAAAAATTTCTTTGATTTTGGTTCAGGTAGTTAAGGAGTTGGTGTGGGTATGTGCATATATAATTATTGTATAGCAATCTGTAAATCTGTAGAACAATAGAAACACAAAGAGAGAAATATAAATGTCACATATAATCTCATTTTTGTTCATCTCTTGGGATATATTTTTTGAGTTTTTCTATTCATGCAGTGTTGATAATTAATTAAATACAAGTATATTAATATAATATACTGCCTATATTAAAATCAATTAAGTAATAATTCATTATGTCTAATTATAATTGTAATAAACAAATGATTTAATATAATATATTATTAAATGGTGATCCTAGAATTCCTGTGCGAAAGCATACATTTAACGAAATATTCAAAATGCTAGTCATATAAAGATGAGTTAAAGAAATCAGTCTTTAAGAAAGAGAAAGCTGGTGGAAAGGGTAGAATATTAGAAATTCAAATGTAAATATACGCTAACCTCCTTCTGATGGAAGAGAGAACTGACAGAGTAATGGGTAATTTAAAGGGTGTTTATATTAGTCTTGGAATGTCGTCAGAGAGGTAAAAATACACACATACTCAGACACATGTGTATCCCCTTGGACCTGGGTGGGTGGTAGTAAGGAAACACTAGGTTAGTGAGAGTAAACCACAAAGAATTCCACCATTGATGAGTAATTGAGGGCGACTCTCTTCTCGACAATGTGCAATCTGTTCCAGTTTCTAACGTTCAAAGAGACCAGTGTTTCTGAACAGGGAGGGGATTTTTCTGGTGTACTGAAGGATATCTTTTCTTCCCCTATAAGTTCAATCATAGAATTTTAGAACTGGATGGTATTTTAGAAACATTTAATACCGATTCATTTAATGAAGGAGGATATTAAAATCCAGGGAGGTAAAGTGACATGCTGAGAGTCATTAAGCTTTTCCAATAATGATCAAAAACTGTTGTCCCTTAATTTCCAGTTGACTCCCTTCTCAATTATAAAATAAAAAATTAATAAATGTTTACTGGCTCTCTGTGTTCAGAACGATATTTAAATATAGTGATAATAAAGAAATTCACTGAACTGTCTCCATCATTAGGGTATTTATATGCATGAATCAATTAGAAAACAAAGCCATATATTATTAAGTTAATAATGTGAACTAAACTAAACAATAGCAGATATAAGGAGAAAGAGGGTTTTGAACTGGAGACATTAGAAAAATTTTTTTAAGGAAGCAGAACAGATTTTGGAAATATTTTTCAGAGTTTGGAAGAGAATTACTTTTGAAGATATTTATTTCAATAATTTTAACATTTCAAAATGCTGTTTGTTGCTGTTTAAAACTTGGTGCTAATTTTGAATTTATTTCACTGCCATTAGAGAATGTAGTGTGAATAATTTATGCTGTAAAGTTTTCATTAAGTTTTTTCTGATGTTATTGATTTAAATTTGTGCGGGTATTTGATGGGTGCTTCGAAAAAGTCTACCCTGTGCTATTTATTCAAATCTCTACGCTCCTATTCTAACTTTTCTATTGTTTACTTTCTTTAGTGTACTTTCTTATAGAAATTATGGTTCCATTACTATCTTCTTTTATTTCTATTAACTTTTGCCTCATCAATTCGAACATTATGTTATTAACCACAATTTTTGATAATGTGTATATCTTCATGCTGATTTGTTCCTATTTTATTAATATAAAATGACTGTGTTTATTTCACTTAGTGACTTTTTCCCTAAAATTCCTCTTTATTGAAATTAATGTGCTCACCTCTACTCTTTCTTTTATTTATCTGCCAATATTAGCTAAATCTTTTTCTGTCTTTATGTATACCTTTTCAAAGTAGTTTATAGTTTTATATTTTTTGGTAACAGCTTTATTGAGATATAATTTATATCTCAATTTTCAGTATACAACTTAATGACTTTTAGTAGAGGCAAAGAGTAGTATAATCACCACCACAATTTTAGGACAATTTTAATACTCCAAAGCAAAATCCTGCCCTTTTAGTCATTATTTTCTTATGACACCATCCTCTACCCCTGGCTGTAGGCAAAAACAAGTGTTTTGTGTGTGTACGTGTGTGTGTGTGTGTGTAAATTTATATGTGTATGAATTATACATATAAATAATATGTATTTTTCTATTATAGATAGTTCATATAAATGAGCTCATGAAACATGTGGCCTTTTGTGTCTGGTTTCTTTCATTTAACATAATATTTTCAAGATCTCTCTATGTTGTAACATGTATTAGTTAATGATTCCTTTTTATAGCTAAATTACATTTTATTGTCTGAATATACCACATTTTGCTTATGTCTTCATCAATTAATAGACGTTTGAGTCATTTCCACTTTTTGGCTGTGATGAATAATGCCTGATCACTTGATCATTTGTGTATAAGTTTTTGTGTGAATTTGTACTTTCATTTCTCTTGATATATACCTAGGAGTAAGATTGCTGCTGAATCAGGTGCAAATATGTTCAATTTTTTGAGGTTCTCCCAGACAGTTTTCCAAGTAGTTGCACTATTTTACATTTCCACCAGTAATGCAGGAGGGTTCCAATTTCTCCACACACTTACTGATGCTTGTCAATTACCTGTCATTTTTTATTACAGCCATCCTAGTGGGTGTGAAGTAGTGTCTCAGTTTGGTTTTTATTTGTATTTTCCTGATGAGTAACAATATTGAGCATCTTTTCATATGCTTAATAACCCTTTGTATGTCTTCTTTGAAGATATGTCTATGGGGTTTTTATTTATTTCTTTATTTTTAGGAACAGGGTATTGCTCTGTCACCTGGCTGAAGTGCAGTGAAAGACTGTAGTTCACTGCAGCCTCAAACTCCTGGGTTCAAGTGACCCTCTGTCTTCAGCTTCTCTCTGGTGTGTGCAACCACCATGCCCTACTAAATTTTTTTTTTTTTTTTTTTTAGTTGGAGTCTCACTCTGTCACCCATACGGGAGTGCAGTGGCACGCTCCCGGCCACCACAGCCTCGGTCTGCTCAGCTCCGGCAATGCTTCCGCCTCAGCCTCCCAAGTAGCTGTAACTACAGGAGCGCTACCACGCCCGGCTAATGTTTATTGATTTATTGTAGAGATGAGGTCTCGCCAAATTGCCTGAGTGGGTCTCGAACCCGCGGGCTTAGGCAATTCACTCACCTCGGCCTCCCAAAGTGCTGGGATTACAGGCCGAGCCACCAAACTTGGCCTGGGTTTTGTTCTTAATATGGTATAAGTATCATTGCTTTTAAGAAAGACTAACTTATTTACATTATCTGACAAACGCATATTTGTTTTCTAACATTTCATGTTTTTCTTTTTGTGATATTTTATTATAAAAACTTTATTTATCTTGACTTTTTTCAAAATAGATTTGACTGTTCCTATTATTATTTTTAATTATTCTGATGGTTTTATTCAAAATGTGTAAGATTTTACTTACGTATCACAAGTTATTAAAGTAAGATGATAATTTGAAAATATATCCTGAGTTTCACTCAGGTAAAATGATGCATTTGCTAAACTTTTGCTATCACTTTTCACTCTATTCCAATATTTTGTAAGCAGAAGCTTAGATATAAAAACCAGATTATTGCTATTAGATGATCTTATAATCATGTTACAAATATCCTGTTTTTAGAATTACTTTGCATCAATTCACATTAGAAAGACTACTCTATTTTACTTCCAGATTTTGTATATAGAAGCTTGGATTTGAGGACCAGATTACTACTATTAGGTTATCATATAATCATGTTACAAATATCCTGTTTTTAGAATTACCTTGCATTCTATTTGCATTTTAATAAGACTCAATTCTATTCTATAGTTAATTGAATTCAGTACAAATTTAAGGTTTTCTTATTTCTTTATTACTACACTATCTTTTTTTTGATTCATCACTTGATTAATTGTTATGTACAGTAGAAAAATGTAAATTATTTTCAAGAAAGACATAATTTGGCATATCTGAACACTGATATATATGGAAGAAATGCCTTCATATGTTAACAAAAATAGACAGTAATAAAAGTGGATTTATAACCTTTTCCTTTAAAGATATATACTTATTGCCATATTGTCCAGTAATATTTGAAGCTGTAAAATAAGTTTAACAATAAAATATTACAAATTTTTTATTTCTGTGCATGTTTTTCAGTTTGAGGATATTTTTATTATTTTTGCATTCAATATTTTTCCAAAGTATGTTACATATAGATTTTCTTTTGTTATTTTAAGCCTTCTTTTGTTGAAACGTTTTTTTTCTTTATTTGTACTCATACTAAAAGTATTTTTCATTATGAAATTGCTTTGTTTTTATGTCAAAATTGGTCCCTTTCTCTGATATGAATGCTTAATTGACTTTTTGTTTTCTTTTAATTCAGTTCTGTTCAATTTTATCAAATTATATTCAACCAATATCTGTTGAGCATCATTATATATTGAGTTGTGCTGAGGCTCGATGACAGACCCAAGCCTTCTCGTGGAGCTTAAAATCTAGATTACGAAAATGAATATTAAAAGATAAATCACATTTGGGATGCATGCAATGGAAGAAGAAAATAGGCATCAGGTGAATAATCTTAATTTATCGGTGAGGTCAACAAAGGCTTTCCAGACAAAGTAAACACTGAAGTGAAATTTAAAAATGAGTAAAATTAAATGGGGGTCATGGTTTGTTGGCAGTTGTGGTAGCTCAGGAGTGATAGGGACAGAGAGATTACTCAGGCTACATGGAAAGATCAAAAACAAAATCCAGATATGCCATAGAGTTAGGGTCACTGGATTATAAGACACCATCTGATTTTGTAAGATAAAGAATTTTTCTTTTTTTTTTTTGAGATGGTCTCACTGTTGCTGAAACTGAAGTGAAGTGGTGCAATTCCAGCTCACCACACCCTCAACCTCCTGGGCTCAGGTGATCCTCCCACCTTAGCCTCCTGAGTAGCTGGGACCAGAGGCACATGACGTCATGCCCAGCTAATTTTTGCATTTTTTTTTTGGTAGAGCTGAGGTCTTGCTATGCTGCCTTGGCTGGTCTTGAACTCCTGGGCTCAAGCAATCCTCCCTCCTTGACCTCTTAAAGTGTTGGGATTACAGTCATGAACCATCTCGCCTGGCCTTGATTTTGTAAAATAAAGTTTTATTGGATAACAGTCATGCCTTTTTGTTTACATTTTGTCAATAGCTGCTTCCATGTTACAATGGAAGAGTTGAGTAGTTGCAGGAAGATCTAATCTAATGGCCCCAAAAACCTAAAATATTTATTATCTGCCTCTATACAGAAAATACTTATCAACCTCTATCTATCTGTATATCTCTATCTATCACCTCTCTCTCTCTCTCTGTTGGAACACACCATAGAATTCTCAGTCACTGGGCAAATATTTTGTGGTAGGGCTAATTCATATTCTTATTGTCTTTGAGTCATGTGGGCAAGGCATAGTTAAAATACCTATTTTTGTCACAATATTCTTTAAAAAATTGTAGTTTTGAAAATCCTCAGATCCTGGCAATTACTAGTTTTATTGTGGTCAGATTTTTTTCCCTGCATATTGGTCTTTTAGAGAGAAATTATGAGCGACCACAACAAGACAATCACCACAGATATAACTGTAAAACTGAATTATGTGTGTCACTTGAGATGTTAATAATGGAGTAATCCATCTTTGTTGGGTTAGGAGTTGATGACCTGGTCTAATCTTCACCCTCTGGGCTTCTCTAATCTGATTATTGGTACCATTATTTTTTCAATTATCTGATCTTAAAATACTCTATAAACCATGACACTCTTCTCTCTAGCCATCTCATCTCTCCCTTTGTGCTTAACAAAATAATGCAAGCTTTCATACATTGTTTTTTGTTCTCCTTTTCTCCAGTTGCCCTCTTGTAAATATCTATTTGTGCACTTGGCCAGGTTAAGATGCATAACATTAATTACAACTGGTGCTTCAGTTCCTACTCCATTTTCAGAAAACTCCCATGGTGCTCCATTGCATATAGTAGGGTTTGGCAAATTATAACCAGTGGACCAAATCTGATACACTGCCTAGTTTTGTATGGCTTATGAGCCAAGAATGGTTTACTTTTTTAATGGTTGCAAAAAATTTTAAAGAATAATGCTATCTTCTGATGTGTAAAAATTGCATGGAATTTAAATTTTAGCATCCATAAATATAGTTTATTGGCACACTGACTTGCTAATATAGTGTCTGTGTCTGCTTTCACCTACTGTGGCAGAGCTGAAGAGTTGCAACAGAGATGGTATGGCCCACAAAAACTGAACAGAAAAATTTGCAGACCTCTAGACTATAAGTTTAGTTTCAACTCCTTCTATTACATTTTATGTAATCTGACCTCTAGTAATTTTCTAGCCTCAACTTCCTCTGCACAAATCCTCAAGCAAGTTGATTTTTTAACTCTTATGTAAATGTGAACATTTCTGCTTTTACCTTTGCTCAAAGTGTGGTCCCTGCCTGTAATTCCTGGCTCTTTGTTTCTGTATAAGTCCTGTTTTTCCTTCATAGCCATTAATATTTAGCCTCACTTACAAATCTTCCTTTATTTGTCCCCTCCTTGCTGCTTGACACATAATCGTTGTTTCTTTAGTTCAGATAATTAATCCCCAAATCTCTGTGGTTTAACTCAGTAAAATGATGTATGTCTCAATTATGCCATAGATTGGGTGTTTGGTAGACAGCCTTCCACATGGTAATTCAGGGATCGGGTGTTCTTCCATCATGTGATGCTGCTGGCTTCTACAGTGGACTTGGCTGGAACCCTTGTATTCAGCATCACATAGCGAGAGTATGAGGGATTGGAAAGTCTGTTTTATGGCTGGTCTGGAAATGGCATACACGATTTTCCACTCACATCGCTTTGAGCAATGTCAAATTACATGGTAGAAACTAACTGCAAGGGAAACTGGAAGATGCAAGCTTTCTTAGGATCCTGGGTAAGGGAATGGAATCGGTAAACATCTAGCTGGGTTCTACCACATTACCAAACAGATGTTAACTGTTTTTGACTCTTGGAGGCAAGAAATTATACACCTATTTATATCTGCAGCCATGTGGTGCAGTGCATTGTAGGAGCTAAGTAAATATATCTTGATGATGCGCATGCCAACTCCACGTCCATTTTTAAGTCTGTAAAGTCATCTTCTTTTTAAGTTATTGGCTCATTTGAGATGCCAAGCTAATTTCAGCCACTGTTACGTACACTGAAGCACTATCTTATTTTAGTGACTCGAAAAAGGCCATCATGGTAGGTAAAACCTACTAACAGAAAATTCCTTAGAACTTCAATCTTTCTACTCCCAGGACTTCAATCTTTATTGTAGGGTTACATCATCAGTGGCTGGATTTGTACTCTTTCAGCCGAGTGCCTCATAGATCCGAATATGTGATTAACAGTGTATTAGAGAGTCTTTAAGTTGCACAATAAAGCCAGTGATAAGGACAAATTCTAAATATGTTTTGGATGTAAGGTTTCCATTGCAATGACAAAACCAGCAAGTCTGAACAATACTAACAAATATCCCTCTTACTCAGATGAACCTCGTGTGGCATTTTCTGTGTACAAAGAAGCAGTTGCTTTCTCCTTGCACTCAAGATTGACTCATCATTATTGTTTATTTCCTAATGAACCCTGATAAAATATTCAGTGGTGCCTGACATTTTTTAATCTTTTTTTTAAAGGAGTTTTGAAACGATGCTCTTGAGTGTATGACTAAAGTTATCCTATAATAAAAGTACATAAAAATGGGTCAACAAAATGAAAGTGTCAATAAAAATGGTCTCTATGATGACTTCTAAAGGATGCTTCCTGCTGACCTGGCTTTTATTTCTTCTTTAAATATTAATTGTTGATTTGTTAGTTTGAAAGCTTAGCTGTGAGTACCACTAGTTCTAGAGCTACACATTTCTGCCTTCTTTTTTTATTTGAAAGAGAAAACTGGATTCTACTACCCCCATGAGAAGTGTAGGGGTTTGCCTGCTAGTTCCACCTGTATGTAATACGTTGTTACTACACTTTGCTGAGTCTCCATGTTTTGTTTTAACACATCGTTGTGTCGGTGGGGAAATTTGCCCAGGAAATATAGCAGAGCAATAAAAAGGAAAAAAAAAAAAAAAAAGAGCAAAGGCAGCACTTTCCATTCGACTGTCTTTCTTCCTCATCCAATCTCAACCCCTCACATATCCCAAAGAGATAGTTCGATATATTGGAAATTATAAACTTTGGTGTGTAATCATTATTCACCCTGCAAATTAAAAACAACAAGACTTCCAGAAAGATTTTTTATAAAATTTGAAATGATATTCTATCTCACAAGGGTTTTGTGAAAGTTAACTTTGGCAGTGGATACAAAATAGATCCCAGCCATTAAAGCATGTACATTCATAAAGCCTCTGGATTTATCTTAGTTTTCTTACCCTTTTGTATTTCTGACTTTGCACTACTCCCTTATGTATTTGCTTGTTTTTATGTTGACAACAGACACGTGCCTTTGAACAACGTAAATACTGTTAGAAAAAGTTGGAGTGTGCCGGTTATTTATTGCTTCTCACCATAGAGCCCATACTTCTTTGTTTTACTCTGTGCTACGAAGCTGGACTCAGTCAACAACATTTATTCTTTTCTTTTGGTTCAATATTAGACTTGACCAATCTTAAACACAGAGGGAGATTGTGGGGCTGTAAGAAGAAGAAGGGACTTGCTTCTTCCTGGTTTTTGGTTTCCACGTGGTGATGAATAGCTCAGTTTGTGGTGAACTCTGGAGATTTCACTACATAAATGGGCGAGGAGTCCTTGAATCTCACATTTATAATCTCTATGCTTTTTATTCACTTTTCTCTCAGCCCTTAGGAGATGCAGCCACTTCCTGCACTTGCTATTTCTGTTACACCTTAGAATTCTTTTCTATCTCATCAGTTGTTAACCACATTCTACCATGGTTAACCACTGTAGTTAAGAGTTCTTGATTCCCTGTTCACATTACTGGTGTGACATCCTGTCCTGATTGGACCGTGATAAATACACTGAAAATAAGTATGACCGGCAATATTGATTACATTCAAAATGGCTTTTTCATTTAATACATTTGAACCAGGTGTTTCACCGGGAGTGTAGAGATGATTAAAACAAAGCCACTTGTCTCAAGGAACTCACAGCATAGTCCATTTATTTGATACCATAGAATCATATTTTGAAAGAAATGTTGTCATCTTTACTCTGGGTTTCAACAGCCTCATGAGAAACCACTGCATTTTTACCTTCACCGACTATTATTTTGTTTTTTCTCATATTGAAAGAAAACATATTGTCTTGTAATTTTCAATATTGAAAATGAATTCATCCTTCCTGAATAACTGAATAATTCAATACGTATTTACTGGATACCTCTCATACGCCAAACACTGTTCTAGATCCTAGGGCTGCACTTGTAAATAAAAACAAGGGTTCCTTTCCCTTATGGAACATGTGTTCTAGTGTAGAGTCAAAGAAGAATAATGTCAATGGACAAATAAAGAAGATAATACTGAGAGGGAAGGAAATGAAAAGATGGTGCACAGAAAGGGCTGGGGGAGATGGACTACTCCTTTAGGGAAGGAAGTCATCAAACTCCTCTCTAAAGAACATCACCAGGAATGGTTCAATGTGTCAAAGATCTGACTTAGGCAGTATATTTGCACGATAGTAGGTGGCACAAGATGTAAGTAGAGTGGTTGCAGGTCTAGATGCTTTTAGGAATAATATGCAATGGAAGCATTTTCTTTGCAATAAAATAAAAGAGAAAGTGTTTTTTCCCCTTGGAGATTTGCTTTGGTTATCTACTGTGTCCCGTTTTCCCTACTCTTTCCCACGCCCTTGACCCAAGGGAAAAAAGCATGGAATAATATTGAGGAATTCACAGAAACTGAAATTTTATGGGTCACTTTGCAGTGCCAGAATTCTAGTGCTAATTTCTAAAGTTCACTCAGATTTTTCACAATAATTCACATCTGATTTTTAATTGTGGCGATTTCTGAAAGGTAATTCATACCTACCTAGATGCTATCAAAGAAGGAGATAATTAGAACAAAAACACATTGATAGCCGGGCTCAGTGGCTCAGCCTGTAATCCTGAGCCTTTGGGAGGCTGAGGTGAGTGGATTGCCTGAGCCCGCGGGTTCGAGACCCGCCTGGGCAGTAAGACCTCATCTCTACAATAAATCAAAAAATCAGCCAGGCATGGTAGTGCATGCCTGTAGTTCTGCCTACCTGGAAGGCTGAGGTGGAAGGATCGCCGGAGCCCAGCAGGTCGAGGCTGCGGTGGCCGGGAGCGGCCACTGCACTCCAGTCTGGGCGACAGAGTGAGACTCCAACTCAAAAACAAAAACAAAAACAAACAAACAAACAAACAAAAAAACACATTGATAATACCAACCAGACAAACTTTAAAACTGAAAAACTGCAAATGATCATATTTAGATATTGATTAGGGTTAGGGTTATTCCTCTCCATGTCTCCATGTTAAATATTCTCAGCTCTTTCAACGGTCCCACCTTTCTCATTTAACATGTTTTCCTGGCCCTTAATATTTTAACTATCTTATACTAATTATGTGTTAGATTCCAGGATTAAATACTTTATTTTGTGTTGTAAATATTATTTAGCCAGTGTATATAAAGGAAGCGTATCAACTTGTTAGGGCACCAGATAGATATTAACTGGGAAAAAAATTTTTTTTTTCTTTTTCTTGGAAGCAAGTCTGACCATGTTTCTGACCATTGCTGAGTCAATGCTTAGTTAATATGGAATATGGTGATGTCATATTATTTTCCTGTTATGTTTTATTTTTGTGATATTGAGTTCTTGTATCTAAATATGATCATTTGCAGTTTTTCAGTTTTAAAGTTTGTCTGGTTGGTATTATCAATGTGTTTTTATCCTAATTATCTCCTTCAACAGCATCTAGGTAGGTATGAATTACCTTTCAGAAATCGCCACAATTAAAAATCAGATGTGAATTATTGCAAAATATCTGCGTGAACTTTAGAAATTGCCACTAGAATTCTGGCACTGTCAAAGTGACCCATACAATTTCAGTTTCTGAGAATTCCTCAATATTATTCCATGCTTTTGCTTTTTTTTATAGAAAATACACTTTAAGGAGAGTTTTATTATGAAGAGGGAAGAAATTTCTTGATTCTGTGGCAAAATACCTAAACAATCCTTTTGTTAACTTAGAATTTATGACAACATACATATACAGCCTGGAAATAAGAAATAAGTTTGAAGTCAATAGTAAAATCTGTGAGAAATTTATTTATTTATTTATTTATTTAATCAATATTTTTTATTATGGTTTTTGTGGGGTACAGTTAAGGGTTAGGTGTATAATTGCGTTTCATTCAGGCACCCTGTTGATAAGAGGTGTTTCCCCATCCCCAGACAGATATTTGCTACTGTTAATTTCATCCCCCCCCCATAGTTTCCCAGTACCATCAGTCATTTTCTTATAGTATTACATTGGATGTTCGAGGTCCATTATATGAGTGAGAACATGTGATACTCAGATCTTTGTTTCTGTGAGAGGTCACTCAGTATTATAGACTCTAGTTCCATCCATGTTGCTGTGAAATTCATGATTTTGTTCTCTTTTATGACTGCGTAGTATTCCATTGTGTATATGTACCACATTTTTTAATCCAGTCCTCTTTAGATGGACAGCATGGTTGTTTCCAGGTTCTTGCTATTGTGAACAATGCTGTGATAAACATACATGTGCAGGAATCTTTTTTATAGGGTGATTTGAGTTCTTCAGGGTATATTCCCACTAGGGGGATTGCGGGATCATATGGGAGGTTGATATTTAGAGCTTTTAGGAATCGCCACACTGCTTTCTACAGAGGTTGGACTAGTTAACACTCCCACCAACAGTGTAGAAGTGTTCCCTTTTCACCACACCCTCTCCAGCAGCTGTTATTTTTTGAGTTGTTGATAATTGCCATTCTTACTGGAGTTAGGTGGTATCTCAGTGTGATTTTGATTTGCATCTCCTTGATGATTAGTGAGGTTGAACATTTCTTCATGTGTTTCTCGGCTGCTCGGATGTGAAGTGTCTGTTCATGTCTTTTGCCCATTTTATAATGGAGTTGTTTGGTTTTTTTCTTTTCAGCATGTTTTAGTTCCTTGTAGATCCAGGGTGTTAAGCCTTTGTCAGACCTGGTGTTGGCAAATATTTTTTCCCAGTCTGTAGGCTGTCTCCCTGCTCTCTTGATGGTTTCTTTGGCCTTGCAGAAGCTTTGTCAGTTTAATAAGGTCCCACTTGTCTATCTTCTCTCTTATGACCTGTGGGTTTCAGGTTTTGTTCAGGAATTGGAGGCTAGTTCTTATTTCCATGAGGGTATGTCCTTCATTTTCTAAGGTTTTTATGGTTTGAGGTTTTACATTTAGGTCTCTGATCCATTTGGAGTTAACCTTTGTGCATGGGGATAGATAGGGGTCCTGTTTCAATCTTCTGCATGTGGTCAGCCAGTTTTCCCAGCACCATTTACTAAATAGGTTCTCCTCTCTCCAGTGGTAGGTGGTGGAGGCCTTGTTGATGATGAGTTGGTTGAGAAATTGAGGTTTTACTTCTGGAATCTCAATTCTATTCCATTGATCTATGTGCCTGTTCCTATACCAATACCAAGCTGTTTTGATGATTGTAGCTTTATAGTAAAGTTGAAGTCTGGTAATGTGATACCACCTGCTTTGTTTTTTTTTTTTTTGCTGAAAATTGTTCTGGCTATTCTTGGACGTTTGTGCTTCCATATGAATTCCTGTGTTGTGTTTTCTAGGTCTGAGAAGAATGTTGCTGGTAATTTGATGGGTATTGCATTGAATTTGTAGATTGCCTTAGGTAAGATGGACATCTTCACAATGTTGATTCTTCCAATCCATGAGCATGGGATATTTTTCTACTTGTTTGTGTCATCTTTGATTTCTTTGAGCAGTGTTTTGTAATTTTCATTGTAAAGGTCTTTCACGTCTCTGGCTAGGAAGATGCCAAGGTATTTCATTTTTTTGTGACTATTGTGAATGGAATTGTGTTTTTTATTTGAGTTTCTGTTTGTTTATTATTGGTGTAGAGGAATGCAATTGTCTTTTGTACATTTATTTTGTATCCTGAGACTTTGCCAAAGGCCTTTATCAGATAAGGAGGTTTTTGACAGATTCTCTTGGGTTTTCAAGGTACATAATCATATCATCTGCAAAGAGGGATAACTTGACTTCCTCTTTTCCTATTTGGATACCCCTGATTACCTCCTCTTCTCTGATTGTTTGAGCCAGGACTTCCAATACTATGTTGAACAGGAGGGGTGAAAGTGGGCATCCTTGTCTTGTTCCAGTTTTCAGGGGAAATGGTTCCAATTTTTGTCCATTTAGGAGTATGCTGACTGTGGGTTTCCCATAGATGGCTTTTACAATTTTGAGGTATGTTCCCCATATGCCTAGATGTTCAAGGGTTTTTATCAAGAAGGGGTGCTGGATTTTATCAAAAGCTTTTTCTGCATCTAGTGATATGATCATGTGGTTTTTGTTTTGACATCTGTTGATGTATTTAATTACATTTCTGCTTTTACGAATGTTGAACCAGGCTTGCATCCCAGGAATAAAGGCTACTTGGTCATGATGAATGATTTTTGAGATGTATTGCTGAATTCAATTTACTAGGATCTTGTTGAGAATTTTAACATCTATGTTCATCAAAGATATTGGCCTGTAGTTCTCTTTCTTTGTTGGATCTTTACCTGGCTTGGGTATCAATGTGATGTTGGCTTCGTAAAATGATCTGGGGAGAGATCCATTTTTTTCAATCGCCTCGAATACTTTCAGTAGGATTGGTATCAGCTCCCCCTTAAATGTCTTGTAGAATTCTGCTGGAAAGCCATCTGGACCAGGGCTTTTTTTGGTAGGAAGTTTTCTTATTAAGTAGTCGATTTCCTTGATTGTTATTGGTCTATTTAGGGTCTCAATTTCTTCTTGTTCCAACCTAGGTAGGTTGTGTGATGTCAGAAATTCCTCCATTTCCTTGAGGTTTTCAAGTTTGTTTCCATACAAGTGTACGTAGTAGTCTCTAATGATCTTTTGTATTTCTTCAGGGTCAGATGTGACTTCATCTTTTGTGTTTCTGGTTGGGTTTATTTGGGTTTTTTCTTGGTCAGTCTAGCTAGGGGACCATCGATTTTGTTTATCCTTTCGAAGAACCAACTTTTTGTTTCATTGATTTTTTGTATTATCTTTTGTCTTCTATGTCCTGGATTTGGGCTTTTATTTTGGTGATCTGGATTCTTCTGCAGAAATTAGGGTTTTTGTGGTCCTGCTTTTCCAACTTCTTTAGGTGGCTTGTTAGGTTGTGAATTTCTGTTCCTTCCATTTTCTTTATGTGTGTTTGTAGGGATATAAATTCCCCTCTTACTACAGCTTTCAAGACGTCCCAGAGGTTTTGGTAAGATGTTTCTTCATTTTCATTTGTTTCCAGGTATCTTTTGATCTCTGTTTTGATTTCATCATTGACCCAGGAGTTGTTTAGCATCATGCTGTTTAGTGTCCATGTCTTTGTGGGTTTTGGGGGGACTTTGTTGGTGTCAATGTTTATTTTTATTCCACTGTGGTCCGAGAAGGTGCATGGTAGAATTTCGGTCCTTTTATATTTGCTTATGCTTGATTTATGACCAATTACGTGGTCGATCTTAGAATACGTTCCATGCGGTGGTGAGTAGAATGTATATTCTGTGGTCTTTGGATGGAGTGTTCTGTAGGTATCAATTAAGTCCATTTGGTCCAAAGTCACATTGAAGTTCCTGATCTCCTTGCTGATTTTTTTTGTCCTGATGATCTGTCTAGGGTTGTGAGTGGGGTATTAAAGTCCCCACTTATGATAGTGTTAGAGTTAATATCTTTTTTTTAGTTTTCCTAGAAGTTGCTTTATGAAAGTTGGCGCACCTATGTTGGGTGCATATATGTTTAGGATAGATATTTCTTGTTGATGGATTGACCCTTTTATCATTATGTAGTGGCCTTCTGTGTCTTTTTTGATTTTTAATAGCTTGAAGGGTATTTTGTCTGAAATTAAGATCACTACTCCTCCTTTCTTTTGTATTCCATTCACCTGAAAGTTTGTTTCCCATCCTCTTACTTTGAGTCTGTGGGTGTCCTTTCTAGTGAGGTGAGTCTCTTGAAGGCAATAGATTGTTGCCTGATGATATTTTATCCATTTTGTCATTCTATGTCTTTTCAGTGGTGCATTTAGTCCATTCACATTTAGACTAATAATTGAAATGCAAGAGTTGATCATAAGGTTCGTATAGAGTTGTTCCTGTTGTTTGTTGTCTTTCTTTGGGTTCTGGAGTTGGCTCATGTGTGTTTTCAATCTTTTGCCTGTACTCTTGTGAAGAATGTTGTTGTTCTTTTTTCTTTTTCTTCTGTGTTCAGTACTTTCTTAAGTGTTTCTTGTAGAGGTGGTCTGGTGACAGCGTAGGTTCTTAGGGATTGGATATCTGGAAAAGATTTCAATTCTCCCTTGCTAATGAAGCTTAGTTTGACTGGGTAGGTTATTCTTGGTTGAAATAGTTTATCTTTTAGAACTTTGAAGATAGGGCTCCAGGCTCTCCTAGCCTAAAGGGTTTCTGTGGATAAATCTGCTGCTATTCTAATTGGTCTTCCCTGGTAGGTAGTCTGGCCTTTTTCTCTTGCTGCCTTTAGGATTTTTCTTTTATAGCTACTCTGTTTAGGTGAATTATTATGTGTCTGGGAGTTGGTCTTCTCATTTGTTGTCTTGCAGGGGTTCTCTGAATCTCTTGTGTTTGAATTTTTTCATCCTTGATGAGATGAGGGAAGTTTTCTTGAATGATTTCATGAAATGTTTGTTCCAGTGTGGTTTCTGTTTCTCTCTCTGCCTCAGGAAGCCCAATTACTCTTAGGTTTGGTCTCTTGAAATGATCACTCATCTCTTGCAGGTTTTGTTCTGTCTTTTTGAGCTTCTTTTCTATGCTTTTGACAGTTTGGGTTAGTTCTGTGCTTTGGTCTTCGAGCTCTGAGATTCTTTCTTCTGCTTGGCTAATTCTGCTTTCCATGCTTATTAGTCTGTTATTCATTTCCATCACAATATTCTTTATTGCTGTTATTTCTGACATCAGCTCCTTCCTATTTTCCTCTTGTCTCTCCTCAATTTTTTAAATTCTCTCCATTAATGTCTTGATGTCTGGGTTTGTTGCATGTGACCAGTCATTCTGGGGGTTCTTCATTGTTTGTGTTCCAGAATCTGTTTTCTCAGTGTCTGATCTTCCAGGGGTCTGTGTAAGACCTATATTCTTCTTTTGGTTTTTCTTCATTTGTGCGTTTTTTCCCCCTTCCTACTTTTTCCTTCCATCCATGTCACCATCTTCTTTAATTCTTGAATCGCCAGCAGGTGGTGCTATCTCAGCTGCTCGCCCCAGAGGGAGTGAGGCTGGACAGGAACCAGCAGAGACTGGAGATGGTGCCTGCCTCAGGGCACAGGCAGGAGACTCAATGGCGGGCAGGACGTCTTGGTCGCAGGAGAGGTGGCAGCGATCCCAGCAGATCTTCCCTGAAGGGGCTTCAAGGACTGAAGTCGTGGATCGCCTCCGGCCCGGGTGGTGCAATGTGCTACCGTTGGCAGTGGCGGTGGCTGCGGCAGCTGTGGCAGGGGCGGCGGTGTCTGTGCTGCAGTGGTTGTCCAGTCCACTTCGATGCCCCAGCGGTGGCAACGGCCGAGCTCTGTATGGAGAGCAGTTTGCGATTTTGGGGTCTGCAGCCCCCGGGGCAAGAGCCAGAGATCCACTGCAGTTCTCCTTTGCAGAGGGTTTCACAGACCAGGTTGCCCCATCGCCATCTTGCCAGAAGTCGAGAAATATTTTTTATTTATATTGAGGAAAAGAGTTATATTTGCATTAGGAGATAACTGAGAAGTAGGTTAAATGATTGTACTCTAAGAATCTCTCTAAAAAATAATGCACATTAGATCCAGCTTCTTAAAAAATTAGTATTAAAATCTGCCCATAGCTGTGCCTGATGGCTCACATCTATAATTCCAACATATTGAGACGCAAAGGTGGGAGGATTGCTTGAGGTCAGGAGTTCAAGACTAACTTGGGCAACATAGTGAGGCCCCACTCTCTACAAAATTTTTTTTTAAATTAACCATGTTTGGTAGTGTGTGTCTGTAATCCTGCTACTTGAGAGGCTGAGGTGAAAGGATCATTGAGCCCAGGAATTCAAGGTTCCAGTAAGTTATGGCACCATAGGATTCCAGCCTGGGTGACAGTGAGACTCTGTCTCCAAAATACTAAAGCTAAAAGTAAAAAAGTCTATCCACTTCAGCAAAAAAAGTGAAAAAGTTTGTAATGTTGCACCGTGGCTATGGAGATCTTGGATTTTCTACAAGTCTTCTGGATGCAGTGATATTATCAGAGACTATGAATGAATTTGTGTCCAATTATAACTTGTAGAATACTGCTTTGAGTTCTATTGAATTTTTTTTCTGTTATGTTTGGTTAGAATTTAACCACAGAAAATTTTGGTTACTTTGACAAGGTCTGTTTCCTCTCTGAAAGAACAATTCTTTGTTTTTGCCAAAGTAACTGGATGAGAAGACAACTATTCCTTAAGTTACTGTTTTTGAAAGATGAAGGTGATATAACTGCTTTCAAAATGTGAATCTGAGAAAAGGGAGGCTAATGAGATTTAAAGTAATCAGGGTAATAGAGCTGGCTAGGTATGCATACAAAAAGTCTTCTACCCTAAGCCCTTATGAACAAGATTACAAGATTGGTTGGGAGAGCTGTGTACCCAGATTAGACTAAAACAGCTTTCTAACTTCCTTGCAGCAATGGGGTGTCGTGCCACCTAACCTTAGCCAAAGAAATGCAAAGATAAGCTGACTGGATTGAGATTCTGGGACTGCTTTAAACTAGACTTTCCTATGAAAAAATTACATATGTCTTGTGCTGGCATGTATTCTTTCTGTGACTTTGACCTTCCTTTTCTAAAGTGTGCATTTGAGACAAACCTTGTAACCATGGACCAACAAGTAGAAAGAGGAAAACCACATAAGAAAGATGTTGGAATAGACACAAAGAGAGGTTACATAGGCATTATTGGCATAATGGAAATGCTGATTAGCCTGAGGCTATTATCTCTGAACTTGTTCTGTGAGGAAACTTAAATCTTATTATAATAGGGTTTTCTTTATATGTAGTTGAATACAATCCTGATTCACTGAGCATTTTGGCCACAAATATGAATAAATTTAATTTGATGTTTCACAGGATTTTTTTGGTATTAAGTCAGTAATGTTAGACTAAACTCAGCCAAGTCAACATGGCTTATTGAATCATTTGAGCAAAACTTTGAAGTTTTAATATCATCAAGGAAGATGTGTCAAGTTTCTATTTCTGCAGATTTTTCACAATAGGCAAAAAATGTTGGTTGAATTTATCTCTCTTGTTCATGGAATAATCACATAGTTTATATTGAGTGAAGAAGAGGGGAGAAAGTATACCTTTTTCTTTTCTTGCAGGTACAAGTATCACACATACATGTGCACACACAAACACACACATACATAAAGAGAAATACACTAACCATTTCCTACAAACCTATACTTTGCAACAAAATAGTACCTCTTCTTTCTTCCAATTCCTTCAAGTGCAAGTTGAGTTGTGGGTCTTTGGCTGTTTGCCTACCTTTTAGTGCAAATTGCCTTTAAGATCAGGGCCCTTAATCATTATGAGTCTAGTCTGCCCTGCTATACAATGCTGACAACCTATGTCTAATTAATGAGTGTTTTAAGCATCCATTCCTGTGTATCTTTTGTTGTATGACAGAAAACATGTTGATAAATCTTTTCTTCTCAGCTTATCACGGGATTTGACAACAAGAGCGTGAGCAACAACAGAAAAGCTATAGCTTATAGAGATGCTGCCGCTGCCCCACAATTTGTATCACAGAAAGTCTCCTGTCTTGCAATCACAGGTAACTATCTAGCTTATCTTTGCTAAACAGCAACACTGATCTTTTAAATTGCCAATATAGTGAACATCAATTAATTCTACTAGACACAGCATGAGTGGAACTGATCAAACACAATCCATATTTCAAAAAGTCTAACTACAAAAAGCAAATGGTTTAGGCACTGTTCTGTATTAAGAACATTCCATCATAATAATAGAACATTACCTCTGTAAGCCTGTGAAGTTCATAAAAAATTTTAAAATATTTCAATCTAGTATTTTAGCAAGATTACCAGTAACATTTACTGATTCTTAGCAAGATGAATACCTATAACATCTATGGATATTTCTTTCTAGTATAGTGACTTTGGTTGATGATTGCAGAAGATAATTTTTTTGCCAAGCCAGAAACTTGAGGGATTAACTTGTGTCTTTCACCCTTTGCTGCCTTTCTCTTCCTTCCTTCTTTCCTTTCTTCCTTCCTTCTTTCCTTCCTTCCTTCCTTCCCTCCCTCCTTCCCTCCCTCCTTCCTTCCTTCCTTCCTTCCTTCCTCTCTCAATAATTTGATTGATCACAGTCTTTGACTTTTTTGATTTTAGTTCATGTTTATTACCTTACTTCAAACCACCACCAACATTCTCTAATGTAACCTCAATAGCTTTCTTTGCCTTTATTCTTAAAACTTATAACATTTATTTCCACACTCATAACATATTAATCTTTTTAAAAAGTTAATAACTGTTTTTATAATAACTTTTAAATTTATAGAAAAAGTTAGCAGATTGTACAGAGTTCCTATATATCCCTTTCTCCCCTACACACAGTTCTTGTGACTATGAAAATCTTGTTGTCATGTGGTACATTTGTTACAGTTAATGATCCTGTATTGTAATATTATATTAATTAAATTTCATAGCTTATATTAAGCCTCATACTTTCTATTGTACAGTTCTTTGGGGTTTCACAAATTCGTAATGTCATGTAACCACCATTACTATATTACACAGAATATCTTTACTTCCCTAGAAATTTCCAACACCATATCCCAGCCCCACTCTGAGTCCCTGGAAACCACTGATTTTTTACTGTTTTGACTCTTCTATAAAATCATATAGTTGGAATCATACAGTATGCTACTTTTTCAGACTAGTGTCTTTCACTGGACAATATGCATTTAAGTTTCCTTCATGCCTTTTTGTGGCTTGGTAGTTAATTTTTTCTTATCACGGAGTAGTGTTCCATTGTATGGAAGTTTGAAATTTATTTGTTCATTTATTTACCTATTTAAGGATATCTTTGTTGCTTTTATTTTTTGGTGATTATGAATAAAGTTGTTAAAAAAAGTTTCTGTACAGGCTTTTGCTTTGAATTTACCTGGGTAAATACCTAGAACTTCACTTGCCAGATCATATAGTATAATTGTGTTTAGGTTTGTAAGAAACTGCCAAACTTTATTCTAGAGTGGCTGTACCATTTTGCATTTCTATAGCAGTGAATAAGTTTCTATTGTGCTATATCCTGGCAAACATTTGATATTGTCAGTACTTTGAATTGGTATCTCATTGTCTTAATGTCCAATTCCCTAGTAACATATAATGTTAAGCATCTTTTTGTATGCTTATTTGCTATAAGTATATTTGCCTTGGTTAGGTGTCTCTTCAGATCTTCTGTCCATTTTTTAATTGAATTTCTTATTTTTTTATAGTTGAATTTTAAGAATTCTTGTTTATTTTGGTTACAAGTTCTTTATCAGATACATGTTTTGCAAATATTTTCTCCTAATCTATCACCTTTTTAAATAGTGTCTTTCATAGAAAAGAAGATTTTATTTTAGGAAATCCTAATGCATCCATTTTTTTCTTTTATGTCTTATGCTTCTCATGTTTCATCTAAAATCTTATTACCAAAACAAAGGTCACCTAGATTTTCTCCAATTTTATTTCTTTTTATTTTCATTTTTTTGAGTTGGAGTCTCACTCTGTCGCCCAGACTGGAGTGCAGTGGCCGCTCCCGGCCACCTCTGGCGATCCTTCCGCCTCAGCCTTCTGAATAGCTGGAATTACAGGCATGCACTACCACACCCAGCTGATTTTTTGATTTATTGTAGAGATGAGGTCTTGCTGCCCAGGCGGGTCTCGAACCCGCGGGCTCAGGCCATGCACTCACCTCAGCCTCCCAAAGGCGCGGGATTACAGGCTGAGCCACCGAGCCCGGCTCAATTTTATTTCTTAGATGTTTTATAGTTTTGAATTTTGAATTCAGGTATATGATCCATTTTGAGTTTATTGTAAAAGGAATAAGGCCTATGTCTAGATTCATTTTTTTTAAACACATGGATGTACAACTTTTCTATCACCATTTCTTGGAAAGACTAGCCCTTCTTTTTGTTTGCTTTTGTTTCTTTGACAAAGATCAGTTGACTTTGTATATATTGGTCTATTTCTGAGCTATTTTGTTGCATTGATCTATTTGTGTATGTTTTGTCATCACATTGTCTTTATGACTGAAGTATCATAGCAAGTCTTGACGTTGAGTAGCATCAGTCTTCTTTGTCCTTTTCTCCTTCTCTTTCTTCCTCTTCTTGCTATTCTGGGTCTTTTGTCCTTCCATGTAGACATTGAAATTAATTTGATAATATTGACAAAAAAAACTTGCTGATATTCTGTCGATGTAAGAAGCAAAATGGTGATTCATTTTCAAAATGATGATTTTGTTACTTCACTTCCTGATTCTTTCTCCTTTCCTGGTGGGCTTTCTCCTTTGGCAAACTTCCTTTGGCGAGCATGGATACCCAATCAAAATCTAGAGACATGTATTTTACCTTATTTGTGTAGAAACTTCTTGTGTTTTACCTTATTTGTACAAAATTTTTTGCTTAGGCAACATCCAGGAAAGTGATGTAACCTCTGAAGTACTCAACCAATGAGGAATCAGGGGAGATACTTGCACTTTAGGGTCTAAATACTCTGGCTGTGACTGTCTTGGTGTTCTTGCTCACCTGAGAGGCACCCGTTCTTGCAAGAATGAGATTAAAAGATCTGCTTCACTCCCCCAAACTCTGAGTTGCTGTGTTGTGCTTTGATGACAAAACTGAGCAGGGTTGATTCCGTCTCCCACATCAATTAATATAATCCATGACATTAAGACTCAGGCTATTTTTCTTATTTACTTTGGGTCTTGATATGATGGGTTATATTAGCTGATTTTCAAGTGTTGAACCAGCTTTGCATACCTGGAATAAATTTCACTTGGTTATAGTCTAGAGTTATACACTGTGTTGATAAATTGTTGTATTATATTTGCTGATATTTTGTTTAGAACTTTTACATCTATGTTCATGAGAAATACCAGTCTGTAGTTTTCCTTTCTTGTAGTATCTTTGATTTTCGAATTAGGGTAATGAGTAAGGAAGTGTTAACTTTGCTTCTATATTTGGAAAAAGTATATAAAATTGGTATTTTTTCTTTAATTAGTAGAATTCATCAGTGAAACCATCTGCGTCTATATGTTCATTATTAGAAAGTTATTAATTATTGATTCAATTCCATTTCTAGATACATCTATTAAGATTATTTATCTTATAAGTTTTGATAGTTTGTGTATCCAAAATAATTAGTCCATTTCATCTGTTATCAAATTTATAGACATAGTTTTTCATAATATGCCTTTATAATTTTTTAATGTCCTTGTAATCAGTAGTGATAACCATTCTTTCATTTCTGATATTAATTTATTTCTTCTTTTATTTTTGCTTAGATACCTTGGCTAGAGTTTTGTCAATTGTATTGATCTAAAAATAGAACCAAAATCAATAAAAAAAGCTACCAGCTTTTGGTTTTATTGGTTTTTCTTTAGTAATTTCACATTTTTAGTATTATTGATTACTGCTATAATAATAAGTATTACAATGCTTTGGCTTATAATGTTTTTTCTCATTTTTAATGTGAAAGCTTATTGATTTTAGATCTTTTTCATTTTTTAATATGTGCAATCAACACTCTATTAATTTCTCTGTATCCCACAAATCTTAATCAATTTTCTTTTCTTTTTTTTTTTTTTGAGTTGGAGTCTCACTCTGTCACCCAGATTAGAGTGCAGTGGCTGCTCCCAGCCACCACAACCTTGACCTGCTGGGCTCTGGCAATCCTTCCGCCTCAGCCTTCCGAGTAGCCAGAATTACAGGCATGCGCTACCATGCCCGGCTGATTTTTTGATTTATTGTAGAGATGAGGTCTCGCTGCCCAAACGGGTCTCGAACCTGCGGGCTCAGGCAATCCACTCACCTCAGCCTCCCAAAGGCGTGGGATTACAGGCTGAGCCACCAAGCCCAGCTTTTATTTTCATTTTTGTTTGATTCAAAATATGTTAAAAATTCCGTGATTATGTTCTCACTCATAAGTGGACCTTGAACAGTTATTGTAATACTATAAGAAAAAGATTGGCAGTAGTAGGTAGCTGCTGGGGGTGGGGCAGAATTGGCAGTAGTGAGAATACACTGGGGGAGAAAAGACACACCTCATCAACAAGGGTACCTGCATAATGAACATTTGTATACCTAACCCCAAATTGTACCTCACGTCTTTAAAATAAGAAATTAAAAAAAAAATTCTGTGATTTTTTCTTTGACCTATATGTTATTGAGAAATGTTTTATATAATAGCTAATTATTTTGAAAGTTTTCTGATATTCATTTCTAGTTTAATTTCATTGTGGTCTGAAAGAATTTTTTGCATAATTTCTAGTCATTTAAATGTCTTAATGTTTGTATGGTTTCTATTCTTTTAAATTTATTAAGGTCAGAATTTGGTCTGTCTTGGTGAATGTTCCATGTGAGCTTGAAAAGACTTTGTATTTTGTTGTTGTTTAATAAAGTGTTCTGTAAACATTGAATAGATCAAGTTCATTATAGTGTTGTTCAGGTCAACTCTATCCTGACTTATTTTCTAACTGCTAGATCTGTCAATCACTGATAGAGGGGTATTGAAGTCTCCAACTGTCATAGTGAATGTATCTATTTGTCCTTGTAATTCTATCAGTTTTTGCCTCATGTATTTTGATGTTCCATTGTTAAGTGCATGCATATTAAAAACTGTTATGTCTTACAGAATTGATCCCTTTGTCATTTACATAACACCCTTCTTTATTCCTCATCATTTTCCTTGTGTGGAAGTCTTGTCTGAGATTAATATGGCTACTCTATCAGTAGCCATATTAGTGTTAACATGATGTATATTTTTTATCCTTTTATTTTTAGGGTATCTGTATCTTCATATTTAGGGTAGGTTTCTTCTGGACATTACATACCCTAGTTTTTTAAAAATCTCTTCTGATAGACTGTCTTTTAATTGGTATATTTAGATCTATATTAAAACATACAATGATTATTTATTTATTTGCATTAATATCTACCATGTTTGTAACTGTTTTTTTGTTTATTGCAATTGTTTCTTTTTTATTTTACTTCTTTCTATGCATTCTCTGATTTTGATTGAACATTTTATATGACTCCATTTTTATCTTCTTTCATAGCATATTTAATTCTACTTCTTTAAAAAATTTGTACGTGATTTCATTAGAATTTGCTATATATAATAACAACTAATCTAAGTCCACTTGCAAATAACCCTGTAGCAGATAAGGGATGGTGCAAGCACCTTATAAATGAGCATTCCTGATTCCTTCCTCCCTACACTTATAACATTATAGTCATTCATTTCACTTATTCATATGCTATAATTACCCCATACATTTTTACTATTTTTACTCTGAACAAATGGTTATCTGTTAGATTGAATAACAAGAAAACAAAAACAGATCTAATTTACTTTTATTTATTCCTTCTCTTATGCTTTTCCTTGTTTTATGTGGATCCAGGTTGTAGAATTGTATCATTTTCCTTCTATCTAAAGATTTTAAAATTCCTTGCAGGGCAGATGTACTAGTTTTCTCAGTTTCTGTTTGTTTGAGAAAGTCTTTATTTCTCTTTTACTTTTGAAGGATAATTTCACTGGATACAGATTTCTAGGTTGGTGGTTTTATCTTTTAACCCTGTAAATATTTCACTTTTCTCTTCTCTTGCTCTCATGGTTTCTGACAAAAAGTCAAATATAATTCTGTTCCTCTATAGGTAAAGTGTTTTTTTCTCTCTCTTCTTTCTTCTTTCAAAATGTTCTCTTTTTCTTTGGTTTTCTGCAGTTTAAATATGATATCCCTGGGTATCTTTTTTTTTTTTTGTATTATTCTGCCTGAGTTTTTTCCGAGCTTTCTGGATCTGTTGTTTTGTATAATATATCATTAATTGTTGAAAATGTTCTACTAGCTTTACTTAAGGATTTATTTTTTTCCTTTCTCCCTTCTCATCTATCCCACTTACATAATGAAATTAGGCAAGAAATTAAGTTTGGTTTGGGTGCTGAGTTTGGTTTGGGTGCTCATGTTGTCTCTCTTCAAAGACTGTGTTTTTTCTTGCCTTTTGGCATGCTTTGTAATTTTTTGCTGGAAGCTGAGCATGATGTATCTGACAATAGGAACTAAAGTAAATAGGTCTTTAGTGTGACACTTTATGTTGTTGTTTTGTATAATGTATCATTAATTGTTGAAAATGTTCTACTAGCTTTACTTAAGTATTTATTTTTTTCTTTTCTCCCTTCTCATCTATCCCCCTTACATATATGTTATACCTTTTAAAATTGTTCCACAATTCTTGGATATTTTGTTTCTCTTTTTAAAAAATTCACTTTGAAAAGTTACTATTGCTATATCTTCAATGTCACCGATTCTTTTCTTGTCTGTGTTCAGTACAGGTATTCTTCATTTTCATTATATTGCCTTTGATTTCTTAAATTGTCTTTTGATTCTTTCTTAGACTTTTAATTGTGATGCCTATGTTACTCAACTGTTTTTCATATTGCCTCCTCTTTCAATGAAGTCTTTTACATATTTATAACAGTTTCTAAAAACTTCTTGCCTGATTTCAAAATCTGTGTTAATTTCTGAGTTTGGTTTGGGTGCTCGTGTTGTTTCTCTTCTAACTGTGTTTTTCTTGCCTTTTGGCATGCTTTGTAATTTTTGCTGGAAGTTGAGCATGATGTCTCTGACAATAGGAACTAAAGTAAACAGGTCTTTAGTGTGACACTTTATGTTGATCTATCCAGGAGTTTAGCTTGTGGTTAAAGGGGCTAGGATGAATGTGATAGAGGATTTAGTTTCCTTGTTCATTTCATCCCTGTTGTTTTTGTGTTTCTAAGAACTTCTTAAACAGAGCCTGTATTTTGAAGGTCTCTTGATTTTACTTAATTTTAGTTCTCTATCATTATACCGAAGTCCTGTCAATGTTGTAATAAGTTCTTAGAGAGGGAAGCATTCTATTGCCTTATGACTATATCAGTTTTTAATGGACTTTAGTGCCTGGGCTGTAGCCTCTAAAAGGACTTCTTAGCTTTTTAAAAATGTTCTACCTCTCTACACAGGAAGGATAGAATAGGTTAAAGTTGGATAATTGTGCTTTCTCTAGGTCAAGCTCTGGCATGGCTGTTTTTCATGAGGAACAGACCTTTCTTATGGAGAACCTCTAAATATATTTCAGAATGGTTACTTTTGCCCTCCCCCTGTCTAAAATAGGAGTGTTTTTCTCATATTTTCACTTTGAGGGCATAGTAGGATTCCTGGATATAAAACCCACAACAGCATGGAGATACCCTCAAGACTAAGACCCTCATTTTTTCTTATTTTAAAAGCATTTGATCAGCTAGGCACAGTGGCTCAAGCCTGTAATCCCAGCAGTTTGGGAGGCTGAAGTGAGATGACTACTTGAGCCCGGGGGCCCGAGACCAGCCTGGGCAACTTGGTGAGACGTCGTTTCTACAAGAAATCAAGAAAAATTAACTGGGCATGGTGGTGCATGCTTATAGTTCTAGCTACTCAGAAGGCTTATGTGGAAGGATCACCTGAGCTCAGCAGATTGAGGTTGCAGTGGCCATGAGCATGCCACTGCACTCCAGCCTGGGCTACAGAGTGAGACTTCAAACTCAAAAAATAAAAAATAAAAAGCATTTGACCAATGAAGAAACATATACCATAAGAAATAATATATTATATTATATTAATATAAGTATTAATATATAAAGAACACAATAAAACAACAATTTTAATAAAAGTTATACACAAATATGAATAAGAAATCCACCCCAAAGATGTACCCATAAATATATTTTAAAAGTTTACCCTAGTTAAATTTTTAATCTTATTTCATTGTGGTAAATACACTTAATATGAGCTCTACCCTCTTAACACATTTTTAGTTGTACAATATACGGTATTGTTACATAGGTGCAGTGCTGTACGGGAAATCTCTAGAACTTATTTGTTTTTCTTAATGGAAACAATATCCATTGATTAGCAACTTCCCATTTTCTCTTCCCCCAGAGGCAGTAACTGATAGAAACACAGCTGTGAACTGAATGTTTGTGTCACCTCATGTAGAGTCCATATGAATAGGATTAATAGCATATAAAAGATGCCCCCTTGCTGCTTCTACCATCTGCGAGATGATGGCTATTAGGAAGGGTACTCACAACACTAAATATGCTAGCATCTTGATCTTGAACTTTTTTAGCCTCTGGTACTGTGAAAAATACATTTCTGTCGTTTATAAGCCACACAGTCTATGGCAGTTTGCTATAGTAGCAATAACACACTAATATAAACAATTAAAAGAAACTTTTGATAAATGGGTAACGGTTGAGTATAGACTAGCTTAAGAGTTAAAAATTCCAAGAGAAATACCCCCAGGAATGTTTATCTTTTAAGCTATTCCCTGTCCAGTCTTCAACAATTCTTCAAAATGACCATGTAAGCGTTCCTATGAGTTACTGCCTCTAAGAAGTTCTGCTCCTCCTGAGCTGATTTTGACTGTGATTCTCTGTATTCTCTTGTCTTTCCAGATTTTGAGGTCATGGTATGTCCTGTAATATCAATTTTCTGATGGACAAGAAAAGTCATTGATTTTCAGTTTGTTCAGCTGTCTTGTGGTTGTGTGGATGTCAGTGATGGCTTCCAAGCTTTTTTATGTGTTGGTGCTAAAAGCAGAAGTACTGCTTGTTTTGGTCTAATAATTTTTTAGTAACAGCTTTATAGATTTATAACTACTTATTTGTGGTGTACAACTTAATGGTTTTTAGTATATTCACAGATCTATGCAACCATTGTGAGAATCAGTTTTAGTACATTTTCACTATCTCAGAAAAAACACTCTGACCTTTAGCAATCATTCCCTCACCACTATTCTCCAACCTAGACAGTTAGCAATCTACTTTTTGTCTTTACAGATTTGCCTACTCTGGATATTTCATAGAAGTGGAAGAATATGATAGGTATTTTTTGTGACTGTTTTCTTTTATTTAGCATAATTTTTTCTTTTTTTTCAATTATTATTTTTTAAAGATGTGGGGTACAATTCAGTGTTAGATACATAAGTGGTCATCGTGCAGGTAAAGTCTGGGTACCCTTATTGATGTTAGTTATGTGCCCCCGCCTTCCTGCCCCTGGCAGTGTTCCACTACTGCCAATCCCCCTTTTTTAAAAATATATGTATTGTTTTCTCTTTTAATTTTTTTATTTTTAAGATGTGGGGTACAATTCAGGTTTAGGTATACAAATGTCCACCATGCAGATACCCTTGTTAATGAGGTGTGCTTTCCCTCCCATGGCAGTTTCACACTACTGCCAATCCAGCCTCCTTCCCCACCCCAGCACTTTCCTGCTACTACCAATCCTTTTCTTACAGTATTACGATAATTGTTCAAGGCCCACTTATGAGTGAGAATATGTGATACTCAGTTCTTTGTTTCTGTGATACATCACTCAGTATCATAGACTCTAAGTCCATCCAGGTTGATGTGAAGTTCATGATTTTGTCCTTTTTTATGACTGTGTAATATTCCATCATGTGTATATACCACATTTTTTTAATCCAGTCCTCTTTTGATGGGCAATGTGGTTGATTCCAAGTTCTTGCTACTATGAACAATACTGTGATAAACATATATATGGGGGCAACCCCTTCGGGTCTCCTCCTGCTGTAGGAGTTTTTTTGTCCTCTCAATAAATCATGTGTTTTCACTTTAAAACAAACAAAAACAAACAAACATATATATGCAGATATCCTTTTCATAGAGTGATTTGAGTTCCACCGGGTATATTACCATTGGGGGATTGAGGCGTCATAGGGGAGGTTGATTTTTAGATCTTTTAGGAATCGCCACACTGTTTTCCACAGAGACTATACTAGTTTACACTCCCACTAACAGTGTGGTCTCTTGGTGCCCCATCCTCTTCTGCATATGTAGTTTTCTGAATTACTGACTGGAGTTAGGTAGTCTCTCAGTGTGTTTTAATTTGCATTACCTTGATCAGTAGTGAGGCTGAGAATCTTTTAAAAAGCATAATCAACATTTGTATACCTAACCCTGAATTGCACCCCACATCTTCAAAATAAAAAAAAAAAAGACTGAAAGAAGTATATGTTAATGATGCATGTCATATAAGCCTTATTATTTACCTTATCCAGTTCTCTTTTTTTGTTCCTGTGGATTCAAGTTACCAGCTAATGTTATCTTTCTTGACCTAACACAACTTTATTCCCACTCTCCTCCTTTGTTTTATTTGTGGCAAATATATTGTCTGTACTTTATAAGTCCAACAATTAGGTGCCTATTATTTTAGTCAATCATTTCTTAATCAGGTAAGAGTAAAAGAAGGAAGATATCCATTTATACTGACTTTTTAAAAAATACAAGCATTGATTTTATTGAACAAAAAATGTACATATATTTGATACCCCTCTAAATGAATAATTCATTTTGTCATAGAATGAATAAAACTGAAATTGTTGGAATAGAACATTATTCCACATTGCTCTCACATCTGGTTTTAAGGATTTGTTCCCTATCTCCTACAGTGTATGACAGGTTTTATCTCCTTTCTTTTTCTTACATTCATGAGAGTGCAATTTTATTCCCTAAACTTAAGTAGGCCACATTCTTACATGACTTTTTCATATAACACATTTTTAAAAATTTATTTTATTTTATTTTATTTTTTCTCTTTTAATTTTTTATTTTAAAAAGGTGGGGTGTAATTCAGGGTGATGTATACAAATATTCATTGTGCAGATACCCTTGTTGATGAGGTGTGTCCCCCGTACCCCAGGCAGATACCGATTACTGTCAATCTCAGCCCCCTTCCCCCCCTGCCCCGCCTCAGTTTCCTGCTACTGTCAAGCCTTTTATTATAGTATTATGGTAGTTGTTCAAGGTCCACTTATGAGTGAGAACATGTGATAGGCTGCTCGTATGTCTTCTTTTGAGAAGTGTCTATTTATATCTTTTGCCCATTTTGTAATGCGGCTGTTTGTTTTTTTCTTTTCAGCACGTTTGAGTTCCTTGTAGATCCAAGATGTTAGGCCTTTGTCAGACATGGAGTTGGCAAATATTTTTTCCCAGTCTGTGGGCTGTCTCCCTGCTCTCTTGATGGTTTCTTTGGCTTTGCAGAAGTTTGTCAGTTTGATGTGGTCCCACCTGTCTATCTTATCTCCTATGGCCTGGGCACTTTGGGCTTGATCAGGAATTGGTTGTCAGTTCCAACTTCCATAAGAGTGTCTCCTGCATTTTCTAAAGTTCTTACAGTTTGAGGTTTTACATTTAGGTCTGTGATCCATTTAGAGTTAATTTTTGTGTATGGGGACAGGTAGGGGTCCTGTTTCAATTTTCTGCATGTGATCAGCCAGTTTTCCCAGCACCATTTACTGAATAGATGCTCCTCTCCCCAGTAGCGCATGGTGGAGGCTTTGTCAAAGATGAGTTGGTTGAGAAATTGAGGTTTTGCTTCTGGAATCTCAGTTCTACTCCATTGGTCTATATGACTGTTCTTGTACCAATACCATGCTATTTTGATTATTGTAGCTTTATAATAAAGTTTAAAGTCTGGGAGTGTGATGCGCTCTGCTTGGTTTTGTTTGTTGTTGTTGTTTTTTGCTGAGGATTGTTTTATTTATTCTTGATCGTTTATGTTTCCATTTGAATTCCTGTATTGTTTTCTCTAGGTCTGAGAAGAATGTTGCTAATTTGATGGGTATTGCATTAAATCTATAGATTGCCTTAGGTAAAATGAACATCTTAACAATGTTGATTCTTCCAGTCCATGAACATGAATTGTCATGACACTTGTTTGTGTCATCTTTGATTTCTTTGAGCAGTGTTTTGTAATTTTCATTGTAAAGGTCTTTCATGTCTCTGGTTAGGAAGATGG